>NC_090647.1:272972104-273272104 GCF_040937935.1 Hyperolius riggenbachi | reverse complement strand
TGGAGGAAGCCCCAGGTATGTATAAAACTTTTAATTTTATTCAGCTCTGGTACACTTTAATGTTTGCACACAATAATTAAACTTTCAAATTTTAGCCAAATTGTACGACACCCTATTCCAACTACACTCTCAATTTCCTAATACCTAACACTAGGGATGGTCAATGACATGCAAATAATTCTGAGTTCATGCAAAATTATGCAAATTTTGTATGTAACTTTATGCAGCTTGGAAATGGACCAATCAAATACCATCATTTTCAAGCTGCATATATTTGCATCTAAAATTTGCATAATCCTGCACGTCTGCTTGCGACCCTCATCTCCTCTCCCCCCTTCCCTGTGAGCAAAGTAGTTTGCAGTTGTAATATGCACATGCTGCTCTATACCATGCATATTACAACTGATTTTTCGTTATATAGATATCTTTTATCTCACAAGCATCCTTCTTCATTTATATATTCTGATGTACTATGCCCAGTTGTATACTGAATACATTTAATTGCAACAAAAAATAACCACATAGTTTCTGTGTTCACTAAGCTAGCTGATGAAAGTTGCTACTACCCTAAATTATTTGTTACACAACATAGTAAGGTCACTTTCCTGGTTATGCAGACTTGCTCGCATGGCTATGCATGTCACACAGGTGCCTGAACACAGATACAAACATGTTTCAGGCAAGACCATTTACATACTGCCTAGATGAATGCCCAGCCAAAGCTCAGCTCTAACAAAGTAGACAATACACGACAGCTTGCTTAATTAAATGTATGATAGCACTACGACAGACACATTTTCTGTGAACTGAACTCGGTTTCTTACCACATTTGATACTCTCCAAACGAACTGGCAGGCCAGCTTGTGCTGCAGCAATTAATTTCAAAGCAATGAAAAACTGAGCTGGTCCAAAGTAGCCGACATGTTTTGCACCACATAGTTCTGTGATCTGTGATTGAAGACAAAGAAGAAAAATCAATATGAAATCAACAAGCAAGGAAGATACATTACATGTATGGGGGACATAACACTAAACTCAGTATTATTATTATTGATTTATAAAGCGCCAACATCTTAGGCGGCATTGTACAAAGTAAGGAAAACAAACATGGTGTACATAATAATCCAAACAGCGGTATTCATCAAATATGGACACTGGTACAAAATACAAAATTGATAATTGTGACAACTGTAACATGATGAATAAAATGTATAACAGAGTGCAAGCTACAAAATGAATAACAAATTCCAAGACAAAAAAGGGCGAGAGAGCCCTGCCCTTTAGAGTTTAACATCTAAATGAATGGGCAGAACAAGAGGTGGGGAAGTATGCAGTGTGTTTTTAGGTTATCTAGTAAGGAGTACAACTTGCCCAAAGGTCAAAGAGGGAATGGCTTATGCTTTTGGGAAAAGGTGAGTTTTGAGGGAGCATTTAAAGATTTCAAAGGTTGAAGAGTGACAAATGTCCTGTGAAAGGACATTCCAGAGGAGGGGTGAAGCACGTGAGAAGTCTTGTATACGTGAATGTGAGGTGGTGATTCTAGAGGAGAAAAAAAGAAGCTCATGATCTGAGATTGTGGTTGGGTTGGCATCTGGAAACAAGTGAGGAGATGTACAGGGGAGAGAGATTGTGGAGAGCTTTGTAGGTTAGGGTTATGAGTTTAAAATGGATCCTCCCTCTAATTGGCAGCCAATGAAGAGCTTGGGAAAAAGCAGCAGCAGAGGAAGAGAGATGAATACGACAAGCAGCCGAGTTCAGTAGAGAGTAGATTATGGCTGAGAGTTTTTGGCTTATTACAAGCTTTGTTTCATGCAATCATTGTTAGATATCCATGTATAGCACTCCGTCATCATAACGTTGACCAATCAGACAGGACTGCAGCTTCACAAAGCATAGCAGGGGTTTGGAAAAAGGCAGGGGTAAATTATATAGAAGCGAAGGTGTAAAGTCCTGACTATAAAGCTTACAAGTTTACTAAAAAAATACAAAAGTTATTTTTAAATGTGGATCCTTGGATTTAACATAATCAATCAAACCCAAAAACCTCAAGTACGTCATATCTTTAGGATGCTTGTAAATGGGGGCTGGTGGGCTCTGCATGCAGGACTAGACCCATACATGGTTCCCAGAGACATTAGACATGGAAGATGCTTTCCAGGAGATTATTTTCTTTTCATATTACATATTGTAAATGGATGCTGGAATTTTGAAACATATATCAGCGAACATTTCAGCTATTTAAATAACTCTCTTAACAGAACTCAGTAAAACTCATGCCATTGATTATTATAATAACTATGAAATGAAATGAATTACAGTAGTTTTGTGTTGCCTACATAATTTACTGGTGAAATATGGACATTTTGTGAAAAGACACCTGATACCATTGGATGGCAGTGTGTCCTTTTTTCACTCGGTTAGAATACGTGTTTTCTAGATTATAATCCCCACAACTCTTTTAACCACTTGAGGACCCACCCTTTTTCCCCCCTTAAGGACCAGCGCTGTTTTAGCTGATCTGTGCTGGGTGGGCTGTGCAGCCCCCAGCACAGATCAAACACAAGGCAGAGCGACCAGATCGCCCCCCTTTTTCCCCACTAGGGGGATGATGTGCTGGGGGGGTCTGAGCGCTCCTGCCTGCCTGGGTGTTGCGGGGGGGGGGGGGCACCTCAAAGCCCCCTTCCGCGGCGAAATTCCCCCCCTCCCTCTCCTCCCTCCCTTCCCCGGAGATCCGAGGCTGCACAGGAACGGATGTGTCCTGTGCAGCCTCTAACAGGCTCCTGCCTGTCATGTGACAGCAATCCCCAGCCGCTGATTGGCCGGGGATCGCTGATCTGGTACAACGCTGGTACTGTTAGCAGCGTTGTAAAAATGTAAACAAAGTGGATTATTTCCGCTTGTGTTTACATTTAGCCTGCAAGCCGCGATCGGCGGCCCGCAGGCTATTCACGGAGACCCCCGCCGTGAATTGACAGGAAGCAGCCGCTCGCGCGAGCGGCTGCTTCCTGATTAATTAGCCTGCAGCCGGCGACGCAGATCTGCGTCGCTGGTCCTGCAGCTGCCACTTTGCCGACGCGCGGTATGAGTGCGCGGTCGGCAAGTGGTTAATATATCACTTCCTTGAGATAAGATACTGCAAGTTTTGAAAAATTATTCATATGTCGACCAGGTTATCTATGGCTGTACTATGTTTTGTCTGCCTTTTTGACTCATTGTTGAACATTTCGTTAAAAAAATGTGTTGGCAAATATGTCTTATCATATTGATATGTACTTTTGTATGTTTATTAAGCTTTAAAAAAAAAAGAATACGTGTTTTTGTTGATTTCTTTTGCTTATAGGGAACCCGAGGTGACTGACATATGGAGGCTGACATATTTATTTCCTCTTAAACAGTGCACATTGCCTGGTTGTCCTGCTGATCCACTGCCTCTAAAGGTGGCCATACATCTATGGACTTGGTAGCTGATTGAACATTTGATTCAATAATTATTGTTGAATCGAATTAAAATTGGTACCGCTACAAGCATGCACGATCAATGATTTGACTGATTTTGGGACACAATTAGTCAATTGTAGCGATAAGACACGCAGGGAAATCTCAGGCCATGTGGTCAATTGGGTGCGTGGCGGTAACAGCGTGCAATAATCGCAAACAATAAACTTAACAGTAACCCCCAGCTGCCACCCCCCAAATGTTGTATGTGCCTCCTGGTGCCTGTGCATTTATATGTTACCTGTCACGCTGCCTCCTGAGTGTTCGCACTGCATTTGGGTCCCACGTGACTATCGGCATAAAGCACGTGGGGCCTGTGTGTGACATCACACCACAGCAGGACACTGGAGAGCGATCAAGGGCACAAATTCAGCA
Source organism: Hyperolius riggenbachi (assembly GCF_040937935.1). Taxonomy (NCBI): domain Eukaryota; kingdom Metazoa; phylum Chordata; class Amphibia; order Anura; family Hyperoliidae; genus Hyperolius; species Hyperolius riggenbachi. The sequence continues at coordinate 273,268,234 of NC_090647.1, read as the reverse complement.
AGTCCTGTTTGCCAATTCCCAGTGACAGCTAAAGCTGGTGAAGATTTGCCTCTAGAAATTATTCCTTTTTTTTTTAAATAATGTTCTTTTTATCATCAATACTAAACGTACATGTAGGAGGAGCACTTCAATGGCACAAATACTTGCAGTGTACTTACTTTCGTTGCCAGAAGTTACATGAATGGCTGTGTGTTGAGTTATTTTGATTTGACAGCAAATTTACATTGTTATACAAGCTGTACACTGACTACTTTACATTGTATCCAACTGTCATGTCTTTATCTTATTGTCCCATGAAAAGGTGTAATAAAATATCTACAAAAATGTGAGAGGTGTACTCACATTTGTAAGAGATTGTATGTATCAATGCTCCCGAAGGTTTTTTGTAAATTAATGTTTTTAAACAGTAGCTTACCATTTCAATTTGTGGCCAAGTATGAATTCCAAAAAACTGATGTTTTACAGTTTTCAGGGTTCACCAAGGTGGTGAAAAAAGGGGTAAATCGGTGGAAAAATTGCAAACAGGGTATGGGCCTTTAGTGTGAAGATCTCAGGTTCTCTTATGTGTATATTATGGTTAGACTGGGATTACCATTTAGACTTACGGTAAAGTATTAGGTACAGATGGTGTGATCATTGAATTGGGGGATGGGATAGGGATATCCATTATTTAAAGGGTGTAAGCTAGTTATGGGAGAAGGGTTATGGAGATGAGAAAGGAATTTCCGTTCTGGTTAAGTACTACAGGAAGGGGAGTTAGGGTTAGATATAGGACTTGACTGTGAAAATAAAACAGTAGGATATCTGAAAAAAAGTCATTTTACATACAGTACAACTATTTATCTCATCAGTTATTTTCACCTTGGATTCACTCTAAGATCACTAGGTATCTTCAAGATGCCAGAGGATGCCCAAACAGCTTTTTTCCCCATCACGTTTAGATACAGTACTTTGGGTGGGGAAGAAGCATCCATCTTTCCTTGCACGGCACCCCCTAGTACTAAAAGCTATTACAGGCAAGCTTATCCAGTGGCTGGATGGTGTACTGGTTAAGGGCTCTGCCTCTGACGCAGGAGACCAGGGTTCGAATCTCGGCTCTGCCTGTTCAGTAAGTCAGCACCTATTCAGTAGGAGACCTTAGGCAAGTCTCCCTAACATTGCTACTGCCTATAGGGCGCGTCCTAGTGGCTGCAGCTCTGGCGCTTTGAGTCCGCCAGGAGAAAAGCGCGATATAAATGTTATTTGTCTTGTCTTGTCTTATAGAGCAGGATGACTCTGCATACATGCTGCCTTCCCTTCGGCTCATTTTAGTCACTATGCCTGGTGAGCTAATATTTGAATGTTAACAAGTCTGAGCTTAGCAATCATTTATAAAAAGGATAAAATCACTACTGCACTGTGCTGTGCTTTCTGCACATTTAACCACCCTGGCGTTCTGATAAGATCGCCAGGGCGGCTGCGGGAGGGTTTTTTTTAAATAAAAAAAAAACTATTCCATGCAGCCAACTGAAAGTTGGCTGCATGAAAGCCCACTAGATGGCGCTCCGGATGCGTTCTTCTGATCGCCTCCGGCGGCCAGAAGTAACACGGAAGGCCGCAATGAGCGGCCTTCCGTGTTTCACTTACCTCGTCGCCATGGCGACGAGCGGAGTGACGTCATGGACGTCAGCCGACGTCCTGACGTCAGCCGCCTCCGATCCAGCCCTTAGCGCTGGCCGGAACTGTTTGTTCCGGCTACGCTGGGCTCGGGCGGCTGGGGGGACCCTCTTTCGCCGCTGCACGCGGCGGATCGCCGCGCTGCGGCGGCGATCAGGTAGCACACGCGGCTGGCAAAGTGCCGGCTGCGTGTGCTGCTTTTTATTTCATTAAAATCGGCCCAGCAGGGCCTGAGCGGCAGCCTCCGGCGGTGTTGGACGAGCTGAGCTCGTCCAGACCGCTCAGGTGGTTAAAGACTGCTTTTAAGTCAACCTCAATGGCAGCAGCTGAAAAGCTATCCTAAATCATTCAATAATACTCGATTCGATTTTAAGCAATTTTGTGTATAACTCATTTTATTGTCCTATTGAAATACAGAGATTACTAGAAATCTGACATACATCCAAATCATACCCCGGTTTATTAACATTTCTCTTTAATATCTGTGCAATGTAGGAATTAAACACATCCATACTCCCCCTTGTTTACCTAAGCCTCTCCAAAGTTCCTGTCTTGTTATTATAGTTACATTCCCAACTTGTACGACAACGTTCACAAAATGTGCTTAAAGTCTGTATTTGAGACACTGTGAAAAAGTCTATAAACAAAAAAATACACTGAAAACAGTTCACAACTGTCAAGAAACAAATACATTATTTACTTGATATCTAAGTAGTTATGCTTACTGGAATTTAACTAAAGCATATTAAAAATGTTAGAGCAATGAAATATTATATTTTGACTGGCTGCTATGCGATTGCATAATGCCATTTAGTTTTCAAGTAAGATCCCCCACATTTCCTAGAAATATTTTTACAAGTTGTAGCAGTGTGTATTATTGTATTGCTGCACTATTGTTTACTTAACATGAAACAATGCAAGCTCCGAGGAATGTGGAGAGAAGCTGCAAAAGTACACAGTATTACAGTGCCAGGAAGCTGTTTGATAACATCACTCATACAGAAATGTCATTTTAGCCTTCAATTTCATATATCATCCTAATGGTACCCATACACGGTACAATAAAAATGTTTGATTTTCCCATTTTTTTGTCCAAAAACGAAAAGTTAAAAAGAATCTTTTTTTTTTCAATCAAGAAAAACGACAGATTATCCCTTTTTTTCTATAAAAATCCGATCAGACATGTTGGAAAAATCCTTATATTCGATCGAACGGAATAATCAAACTAAATGATCTAATTAAAAAAAAAAACTTGTACCATGTATTTACACATTAAGGGGGATCCAACATAAAAAAAAGATGTAACAGAAATGTTAAAACTATAAATATTTCAGATGATACTTAAATGTTGGTTTCTATTGTTTTTGTAATGCAGACATATTACACAGCACTTTACAAAGTTCTGGTGGTCCCCGACTTACAGGCAGGTTACGTTTCAGGAGATTATTTGTAAGTTGAATTTGTTCATTGAGTCCTGTATTGAAAATGGTGGAATGTGGATAAATGATTCACTTTTGGACAACTTGGGATTTGGACCTTTAGTATTAAAGTGGACGTTTGGGCAGATATTGTGCAGTTGGCCGGTGTGTACAAGTCGTTTAAACAACATTGTCCCAGAGCATTCGCACATGTCGTGTGAAATGTCACTTCTGCACACAGATCAACGACATAACTATTAGGGATATCAGTGTGTGTGTAGACAACATCATTTAAACTACTTTTTGGAGGTTTTTTTGCAGGGTAATGTAATTTTAGTAATGCCGCTCTTTTGTGTGCGCCAACTTTTATCCAGTGTGTTTCTAATGACATTTAGACCGTGAGCCCCTCTGAGTTCGATTAAGTGGCATGACTATGAAATCTGTAAATGTATCTAAGGGATAGAACTAGTCTATGTATGTAAGTTTCTTTATGTATGAGTATGTGGGTATGTTATTAGCCCTTTCATTCATAAATGTGACATTTGTGTGTTGATTTAGCAGGAATGCCAGGAAGCAGGCACCTGTGGGCTTAAGTTCCTGGGAAAGAAGCCATTTATTGACTGAAGGGCTGCATAATGATGCCAGCCAGGACAGTGGTTTAGTCAATTGCTTCCACTGTACATAAATATAGAATGGAGCACATGAGCAGGAGGATATACTTGCAAATATACTTTTACTCATGTATAATATAAGGCAGGAAGCACAAGTACCCTTGCGCAAGGATAAGAAATCCCTAGTGTCACACGGATCTTTACCATCATTTCAGTGATGAGGGGACACTTCAATTCATAGGCAGCCTTTGCATATCAGCTGCTCCTACCATAGCTCTCTACCTCTTCATCCTTTATCTTATTCTTATCACTAGGCCAAAGTTATCAAAGCATCACAGAGGTGCCTGGCTCTTCTACAGACCACATATGCTATTGCTCCGTTGTTATTGCCTGATGAAGCGGGATCAAACCTCCGAAACGCGTTGCATATTTGGAGTTCATAAATAAAATATATTGACTGTCTTTACTACAGTCATTGTGTGTCTACTTGGAGGAGGTAAGTCCACCACTACCTCCTCTATTTACCAAGAATTTGGTTTTTAAGCCCATTTAGCTTCCTTTTATCCTTTTGGCGCCTCTGTTCTCCTGCATAATATTCAGTCCAACCTGGGTGGAGGGTTGAACCCCCTTTTTTCTCATCTACAGAGAGCGACTTCTTATTCCATAGTGGGGTCAGGAAAATCTCCCCACCTGCCTTTACAGTGGTTGCCTAATGGTAACCCTGGTTTGTGAGTATTAATATTTACTCTATCTAGTAACCATTTACCAGCACATATTACACTATTGGGGCTCTTGGTGTTCTTTGTTTTTATTTTTTATTACTGAGAGTGTGTTCTTCTTAAACAGTTCTAACCAGCAGGGGAACAGTTCTGCATGATAATAAAAAAAATCTTAAACCCTACTTAATAGTGGCAGTTTAGTGTGAATTTGTAAAACTGCACTACTGTTAAGAAAAGTGCAAATCCATCTTTAGGCTTTGTTCACATTGTTCACATTACCAAACGCGGACGGCCATGCATTCGGAATGCAACGCGTACGAACGCACGCCATCCGTGTTTGTATGCCTTGCGTGGCTGATCCCATTCACTGAAAGTGAATGGGACAGCCACACGTTTTGGGGAAAAAATGCGTTCAGCATGCGTTCCCGGACCGCCCAGGTCCGGAACGCATGCAGTGTGAACATCAGACAGTGCACTCTATGCACTGTCTGATGTCGTGTGTGTCGGCCTCCTGCACGCGTTCCCGAAACGCGGAAGGAAATGCGTGCGGTGTGAACGGGGCCTTAAACTGCTGGAGATTAAGAAGTGCCTAATGCTGGGCATACACGGCTCGTTTTTTATTATCAATCGAGCCGCTGATGGCTCGATTGATAATATCCGGCGTGTCCGATCACCTCGCCGGATTGATACCACGCTCGACAATGGAAGAAACGAAGCACAGATAAGGAAGTGCCCACGGGGACGAGCGGTAATCGATCCACGCGCCCGCTGGCTCGATACTGGCGCATTATCGAGCCGAGTATGCCCAGCATCATAACACCTAATAGCATAGATTGTGCAGTGCAGGCTAGGCATGATTGTAAAGTGCCCCTCCTCCCTGCTGCCAGGTGTCCTGTGAAGATGTTCTGTGCTTAACCCTTCCAGTGCTGGGCATTGATTCAATACAGCAGGAAACCTTCCTAACACCTCCTATTTAAGAACAGTTTAAGAAGGAAACTGCACTATTTGGTGATTTCTTAATATGTCTGAGACAGTTCTGCACGGATTTCTAAAAACCTACAATATTTTGTCTCAGATACTCTTGATAAATGTCCCCCACTGTCTCCTCTTGCTTTCCTCTTCATTTCCACCTTACTAGTCTCTCACTCCACCTCCTCTGTTTTGACAACCATTTTACCAACTCCCCACATCTTTCTTCATCATTCTTTCTTGCCATTTCTAACCTAATTTGCTTACTTTTATTTATTTTTTCTTTCTGTGTACTGCTCTCAATATTGGAAGTCCAGGCAGCAGAATGTGTTCATGTTGCCAGGTTTAGTGCACGAATGAGCTACTTCTCTACTCTACCACACCTTCTGCTTCTCACTTTCTCTCTCATGTGAACTTGCCCTTCTCTTTCTACTTTAGTTTATCTCATACTTGCATTTCCTCTTTTACTTTCTCTTCACATCCCCTTTATTCTCTATCTTATATTCAGTAGGCCTGATGCAATTACACTGTTAGTGTTAAAGTGGAACTAAACTCAGAATTACTTCTCTGCTCTAAAAGTTTAGCCACAGCATAACCTTTATAGGCAAATACGATTATTCATTACAATTTACGGAAATCCTAAAAAAACTGAAGTTTAGAACATGGTTTTACTTTGCAAGGAGCACTGAAGGAGCTAAGTTAAGCCACAGTGTTTACTGCATAGGGAGAGCTGCTTATATGAACTAATTAGACACTTTGATCTGGCTAATTAAACAAAGAAGCACAGAGCAGTGGATTTCTTCAGCAACTATATGTGGAATAAAGACTTTCCATTGTGTGCTGTGCAAAAGTTCAGGTCCGCTTTCAGGGTTACCAATAATCTAGCACATGCAAATATATACATTCACATGATCCAATTAAGTAAACAATGCAGGATGAAAACTATCTTGCCCAGCCATATAAGAAAACACGCTTGTAGGAAATTAACATATTTATTTTTTTCATTCTGACATTCTTTTCTCTTGATTTAATTAGTACCCATAAATGTGGGAAGTGTTCTTTAACATAAAAAATTGTAGATAAGCACAGAACTTTTTAACTGCTTTACCAGCTAATAAAACACATTGCTCAAAATATTTTTACCAAAGGGTTTGTTTATTTTTTAAGACTTTAATTAACCTCTTCCGGACCAGAGGTCTCTGGCCCCTTAAAGAGGAGCTATCAGCCAGACTATCTCAGAAAAAAACACATATATAAGTAGATAAATACTTGCTCTACTTACATAGCATATGCATTGCACTGTTAGTGATTTTTCTACAGTAAAAAACTGAAAATCCTTCTTAGCATTTCCCATTTTAACTGTGGCTATTTTGAAACCAATCCTAATGTCATTTCCTCCCTTTCTCTCCTCTGCCTGGTTGTGTACGCATTGCCCGCCCCCCACTATAGAAAGTGCATTGTCTCAGCATGAGAAATATTGGCTAATCAGAGATGAACAGATGTTCTAAATGGATAGAATTTAACATTGTTTACTGTATAGGGAGAGCTGCAGATCACAATTCGTGGTCCGGGCTCCGGTTTTCAAAAACCGGAATGCAAATGGATCCGTGCTGCCCTTCTGCAGCATACGTTTCCAGGTCTGTTTGCGTTTACTAAAACGTGCCCCCAGCTCTGTCCGTGGGTGGGGGGGTGCGAACTAGAGGGGGTAGCAGCCAGGAAGCGAGGCAGCGGGCACAGTGGCGGGAAGGGGGGTCGGACCACCCCTCCCTCATCTGGGTCCCCCGTCCCCGCTCCCCCTCCAGCTATTTGCTCAAATGTGATGGTTATGCAGCGAGCGGGGAAGCAATTATCTACCTTCCTTGCGTTCCACTGCTCGCCGCGTGACCTCCTGCAATACCACCCTCTATATTTCATTGGGCTGCTTTGCAGGAAGTCACACGGCGGGCGGAGGAAGGAAGGAAGGTAATTGCTTCCCTGCTCGGTGCATAAAATTACATTTGCGCAAATAGGTGGAGGGGAAGCAGGGACAAGGGGACCAAGGTGAGGGAGGAAGGGCCGACCCCCCTCCCCGCCTCTTTGCCCGATGCCCCCCTTCCTGGCTGCTACCCCCTCAGGCTACCAGAGGACACCTATGGGGGTGACATTGAATGGAGGAACAGGCAGTAGGCAATCCGGATGTCCCTCCGTTTCTGTGTGCAAAATAGCCTGTGTAGAGGGAGATCCATTTTTGTATTGCCTTGCCCTACCCCTCCGTGTATCCGGAGTCTGTGAAAACCCTGCAAATCCGCACCCTCCGTTAAGTTGTTCAAAAAGGATTCCCCGGATCGCCCACGGATCCGTTTTTGAAGTGGGTGAAGACAGACGCTATTTTTAACATTGGTATCCGTGGCTCCGGTTTTGGTCCGGGCCCAAAAATGGAGCCACACAGGGTCAGACTGGGACACTAAGGGCCCACCAAGGAAGTTTCAGCCTGGAGCCAAATTTTCCGACAAAATGCAATCAAATTGGCGGCAGATTCCCCACAAAATGCAATCAAATTGGCAGCAGATATCCCCACAAAATGCAAATAGATTGGCGGCAGATATCCCCACAAAATGCAATCAAATTGGCGGCAGATTTCCCAACAAAATACAATCAGATTGGTGGAAGATATCCCCACAAAATGCAATTAGATTGGCGGCAGATATCCCCACAAAATGCAATTAGATTAGCGGCAGATATCCCCACAAAATGCAAATAGATTGGCGGCAGATATCCCCACAAAATGCAATCAAATTGGCAGCAGATTTCCAAACAAAATACAATCAGATTGGTGGCAGCTATCACCACAAAATGCATTTAGATTGGTGGCAGATATCCCCACAAAATGCAATTAGATTGGCAGCAGATATTCCCACAAAATACAATCCGTTTGGCAGCAGATATACCTACAAGATACAATTAGATTGGCGGAAGATATCCCCACAAAATGCGATTAGATTAGCGGCAGATATCCCTACAAAATGCAAATAGATTGGCGGCAGATATCCCCACAAAATGCAATCAAATTAGCGGCAGATTTCCAAACAAAATACAATCAGATTGGTGGCAGCTATTCCCACAAAATGCAATTAGATTGGTGGCAGATATCCCCACAAAATACAATTAGATTGGTGGCAGATATCCCCAGAAAGGCAGGTCCCCAGTTAGTGGGGGCCCCCATGCTGGAAGGGGGTGCAGTGGGCACAGAGCGGCGGGGAGGGGGGGAGGCCTCCCCCCTCCCTCACCTTGAGCCCCCCCAGTTTAGGTAGGCAGGTCACAGGTGTCCCCAGTTAGGTAGGCAGCCAGGTCTAAGTTCCCCCCAGCTTGGTAGGAGGCGCAGTAGGCACACAGAGCGTCGGGGAGCCCCCTTCCACGCTCCCCCTTCCGCACTCTCCCTCCCTCCAAAATTGCAGCCAGCGGGGAATAGCTTACCGGCATGATGAGATGAGATCCATTGCTCTGCGTGCCACTGGCTGGTCTCCTGCAATGCACTGTGTCCAATCATGCTCTCACAGGAAGTACCGCGAGAGTGTGATTGGACACAGTGCATTGCAGGAGACGGAGACCAGCCAGCGGCACGCAGAGCGATGGATCTCATCTCATCATGCCGGTAAAGCTATTCCCCGCTCGCAGCCGCTGGCTGCAATTTTGGAGGGAGGGGGAGCGCGGAAGGGGGAGCTCGGAAGGGGGGGGGCCCTAGGTGAGGTAGGGGGGGAAGCTTCCCCTCCTCCCCGCCGCTCTGTGCCCAATTTCCCTCCTTCCTGCGCTGTGCCTGCTCTGGGGCCCTCAGGAGGCGGACCCACCGATGGAAACATCGGCAGTTGGGTGGGTCAGTACGAGCCTGGAGCCACAGATACGTTTTTTAAAACAAATGTAAACTGAGCCTAAGATATTATTCAACTGTGAGATCAATACCACTCCCAAATTATTAAAGCCCTAGTTCAGCCTATCATTCTTTAGCATATGATGGTAAAATTGCATTTTGAGTATAAATACAATTGTTTATCATATCGCTTTATTTTCACCTTGGGTTCACTTTAACCACTTCACCCCATGGCGGTTTTTACCCTAACGGACAAGAGCGATTTTAACCTTTCAGTGCTCATCCCTTTCATTTGCCAATAGCTTAATCACTACTGATTACAATTAAATGATCTATATCTTGTTTTTTTCACCACCAATTGGGCTTTTTGGGGTTGATATTTGTTTTCAGTAATTACATTATTTTCTATGCATTTGAAAGGGAAAAACAAGAAAAAAATGAAAAAATACACTATTTCTCCAATTTCATCCCCTATAGTTTTAATATAAACACTGCTACTGTGTATAAAACCAACACATTTTATTTGACCATTTGTTCTGGTTATCACAAGATTTTAATTATGTCCCTAGTACAAAGTATGGTGACAATATAGTATTTGAAAATAAAGGTGTATTTTTGGGGGGGTGTTTTTTTCACTATTTTCACGTGCACGGGAATGCTCGTGCACGCACGGGAGCGTGCACGTACACGCACGCACGTGAACAGCGGAAGCAGCACTGTCTGAGTTATAAAAACATCCTGAAACCATTAAGAGGCTCTAGCAGGACTTTTTTTTATAAGTCAGCTTGTCATTAGGTGGTTAAGGCTCAATTGTAATTAGCAGCCATGACAATCTGATCTAAAAGCTCTTTCACTCAAACAGAAATGACCAATTGATCTTTACAGATATAAAACCTTATCATCATTGTTTGCAAAAGTGGTTTCTTTTCTATGAGGGCCCATTTCTATTACACACGGTGCAATGCGGCTACGTAGACGCATCGCAACACAGCTGTACTGAAACCAATGCACGGCAATGGAACAGTTTCCATTGTGTGCTGGTTATGCGGAGCGGTGCGGAGCAATCCAAGAATATGGAGCATGCTGCAGATTCTCGCATGGCCGTATCCACCTGCTGTCTCCTCCAATACACTTTCCCATTGGGAGATGAGGAAGTGACGCGAATGGGAGAAGTGATGCAATGCGATAGTTGCATCGCATCCCTTCTGCTAATGGGGCCTTAAAGAGACACTGAAGCGAAAAAAAATTATGATATTATGATTTGTATGCGTAGTACAGCTAAGAAATAAAACATTAAGATCAGATACGTCAGTCTAATTGTTTCCAGTACAGGAAGAGTTAAGAAACTCCAGTTGTTATCTCTATGCAAAAAAGCAATTAAGCTCTGCGACTTTCAAAGTCATGGAGAGGGCTGTTGTCTGACTTTTATTATCTCAACTGTAAGTAAACTGTTTACTTTTTCTCTGCTAGAGGAGAGGTCATTACTTCACAGACTGCTCTGAAAGAATCGTTTTGAATGCTGAGTGTTGTGTATTCTGCACATATTATAGAATGATGCAATGTTAGAAAAAAACACTATATACCTGAAAATAAAAATGTGAGAATATTTCATTTGCTGCTAAACTTCTAGTAATTATTCATAGTACACAACCAATTCACTATATCATATTTTTTTTTTCGCTTCAGTGTCTCTTTAACTAGAGATGAGTGAGCAGTTTGGGGAAGAGCGAAACTGCACCTTTTCATGTCCGAGGAGGGCGCTGCAGCAGAGAGATATGATTTACCTGTATGGCCATCTCTTGCCGTTGTGCTCCATGTTGCGAAGTTCTGGCTGTGAAGGAAGGATAGAGTGCAGCTCTTCCTGTAGTTTGTTTTGGTGGCAGGATGACTTTACTTAATTGGTCACTTTTAGGCTCCTTGCACACTGCAAATCCGATTTGCGATTCCGATTTTCCCTGGATGCTTTCAAAAGAAAAACGCAGAAAAAAACGCAGCAGGCAGTACCGATTGAAAATTGGAAATCGGAATCGCATATGAAAATCGATTAAAAATCGAAATCGGAATCGCATGTAGTGTACAAGAGGCCTAAGAGCTGATGAAGAGCCGGTTGTTTGGCTCAAAATGAACTAGTGTTGTTGCCAATATTTGCTTGTCATCCTTTACCTGAAGTTATACATTCACGATATTTATTTTTGAAGAATTTGATGCAGATTTTCTCATTTACAAGAGATTGATATATCTTTATACCAAATATAAGTCCATCTTCTCTTCTTCTGTGTCTAACACACCCTGGCCTAAGCTCAACTTTTTTGTGTTGAGAAGGAACGTTTTCTCCTGTGTTTTCTCCCAGGAGATAATTTTCATCTTATCTAAAAATAACTTTTCAGCGCCTAGTAATTGAAAAATCACTGAAATGTTGATTAATTTCTAGCATGCTGGGAGCTCTAAAGCTATTTTGTTGCTAAGGTTTGAAAATATCTCCTTGGAGAAAACTCAAGAGAAAAGTTAATAGGATATGGGCTTGTGTCTCTTCCTTCTTCTTCCTTCCACTTCCATCACTGCATATGAAAACTGATTCCAGTGGTAATGAAGCATTCAGACCATGGGGGGAGGCATGCATTTAACTGCAAGAACTTTAGAGAATTTGTTTAGGAACTCCGCTAATATTTGAGATTATAGTTAGGGATGGTCAATTATCTCCAAGGTGATGCAGGATTTTTTTAATAACTGATCTGTTTACCCACTGGTGAGATTTTCCCTTAGCTTATGTCACTGGGACCCCTATACAATCATGTGTGGCTTTATTAGGATAACTGGTAGTCAACGGGGCAAGAAAAGAAAGGCAACAATAAAAAACTTGTTAGGGATTCTAACTCTTAAAGACAAAAAAAAAATGTTTTAATTGCTACTGATTCTGCCACTCTTGAAGAGATTTTTCCACTTCCTGTATGGACAGGAAGTAATTAAAAATGTATAAGCATGGATACAGGCCAGCAATAAAAATCCAAATGTGGTACTAATGGCTTTGTTGGCTTTTCTTATGACCTACAACCCTTGTCCCTCCCCATTGTCCATCTTCTGCCCCCACAATTAGAGACAGCCATGTGGGGGGGAAATGACATGGGGGGAAAGACAACTACATAAAGGGGAGCGACAGAGGGAGGGAGAGAGAGTTTCTGAATGGGCTGGGTGCCTATGCATACATGAACCAGAAGGATAATCTTGCCTGACTGCGCTGCAGCTGCACAAGCCCCAGAGGTCTTGGGGCTCCTGTGCGGCTTCACGGCCTGCACAGGCCTATGTCCAACACTGGTCTATACCATAATCTGACCTAGCTGGTTTTTGGGATGTGGGAGGAAACTGGATTGCCCGGAGTAAACACATGTAAAATGGGGAAAACATACAAACTTTGTCATGCCTGGCAGATCTCTCATTTTCCTTCAGTCTCTATACCCCAATCTAGAGCCGTAGCTCTGGGCTCGGCCCACGGTCTTCACCTATAGACAAGCCCCCGCTTGAACAGGACACTGAATATGTCTCCTGACGACGGTTACCCCAGGTCTTAACGTGCAAGGTATAGAGGCTGAGGCTGGGAAAACCAGAGTACCACCAGAGCCTACAAAGCAAGATTATGCAGCTGGGTGATATCAGGTAATAGAGCGGAATGCTCTTGTGGAGGAGATTACACAGATCACACCAGGAGCTATGAACAAGGGAGCAAAATTGCTCAGAGTGACCGCAGCTCTGAGCTTCCGATAACCGCCACACAAGACACAATGGTTGCTCAGTGCGACCGCAGCACTGAGCATCTGATGTCCACAACACTGAGCAACAAAGACAGACAACAGACAGAAAGATGGAAAGCTTGCCAATCTAATCACTGTCCCAGTGATAGCAAGCATCCACACAGACACGGACAAGCCAAACAGGAAGAAGCATAACTAATAGCAACCGCAGCTATAGTAACGTCCACAGGAACAGAACCAGCAGGAACAGACAGACAGAAGGAATGCTTGCCAATCTAATCGCTGCCCCAGTGATAGCAAACATCCACACAGACACAGACAATACAAACAGGAAGGAACCCAACTAATAGCATCCGCAGCTATAGTTACGTTCACAGGATCAGAACTAGCAGGAATACTACCAGTCACCAACGTGTGGTGAAGGCAGTGTCCAGGCTATCAGGATAGGAAAGACTTCACTGTACCCCCGTGGGTGCAGCGAACGTCCAAGCAAGCAAGGCAAGGTAATGCAATACAATTCAAACTTCACACAAGGAGCCCAGCAGCAAGCTAAGGAAAAGCTGAATGCTATGATGGGCAAGGTGTGAGAGGAGGGGCAGGCTTTGCTATGGACATCAGCCAATGAGAGCAGGCATGCAAATACCCACACAGCTGAATGGTAATCACGCAATCCTGTGCTAGTCTGATTGAAGGCTGCAAGCTGACTGTGGATGGAAAGGACTCTCATTACAAATGCATGCCATATTATGCAACACCATGCATGTAGGGAATTCAGAGCTGTCTGGCTGCAGTTCAACTGCAGCAAGCCATAGGTGGATTCATGACAACATCCTGAGCTGCTCTGAACTGCAGAGTGATTGCAAATGGCAATGAGACTTATTGTGAATGCAACCAAAACTAAGCAACCAAATGCAAGCAGAGAAATCAAAACTGCTCGGCAACCGACAGGACACGCTACAGTAGGGGTCCTTACAAACTTCGTGAAGATAGCCTCTCAGCCCAGATTTGAACCAAAACCTCCAGCACTACAAGGTTACAGTGCCATCCGTTACATTGCCATGCTATCCTTCTCAAATCTGACAAGTTTCAAATTTTAAGAAGTACAACCAACATTTATAGTAAGAAGGTTCACCAAGTCCTAACACATTTTCTGCATCTTGAAAATAGAGATATTTATGTGTTTTGAAGGGTTCAATTTCCATTTTTTTCAAGTTTGCAACTTGTAAGTTGGTAACACTTTACTTGTTGTCAGCCACTGGATGCTGCGCCATTTTTACCTACATAGATATGATACCTTCATATGTTGCTGCATCCATCCTGTTATTATCTGACACTATATAGTAGAATGCAGTAAATTATTCCGGATACCCACTTTTACAGTAATTTTCCCGGTTTCAAAAACACTTCCTATAGCTATAAATTGCTGTATATTTGTATGTAGCCTTGCCCTCCCAGTAATGCTTAGTCTATGCTGTTTAGCTATGTGAAATTCTCAACTCGGAGCATTCTGGGAGATCAGGCATTATTTTCACTGGCTTTGGAATTCACAAAAACAAACATTCCGCAGAGCTGCACCTGACAGAACGTAAGATGTTGCCACCAAGCAGCTTTATTCAATATGTTATTTTCGCTAAACTTCCTGTTTACCGAGAAACCTAGCTTGTTTTGAGAAAAAGGCAATGCTTTTGGATTGGCTTTATACGTTGGAAAAATGAATGGCCCCCATTATTTCAGCTGTCTTTATTTATATATGTGCACATAACATACAATCTACAGTCTGTTGCAAAAACTGATAGAAAGGAGAGTCACAGTCATATGTGAGCAAAGAGTTTCTTCTCATAGTTGGGATAATCTATTAGAGCAGGGGAAATTTTGACAATAGTCCTAGTTTAGTTTCAGTTTTTATATTCATTTGGTGAAAATTTATTTTCAATGAATTGTGAATATAAATGTGAGAAAACATTGGCAGAGCGGCTATCTGAGCTCATTACATATTACTTTCTAAAAGGAAGAAGTTTTAAATCAGGATGATACCATTTATTGGCTAACTAAAAAAAGACCTGAAAATAGTTAGCCAATAAATGGTATCATCCTGATTTAAAACTTCTTGCTTTTAGGCCTCTTTCACACCAAGATGTTACGTTTTAGGGGACGTTAGATCGCATAACATGCCCCTAACGCAACGCATGGTGGTATTAAAGTTGGACGTCAGATTGAGCCGCGTTATGTAGCTCTTGGTGCTCTGTTTTCGTTCTATCTATACTGATAGAACAGCGGCTCCAGGATAGTGATGGGAAGTCTGGATCTTTTCAAGGATTGGATGATTTGAATCGGATCATTGAAAAGATCCGGATCTTTGAACAAAATCATTTTACTAGGGAAGCAGACTGGGGGTGAAATGACTAGCAGGACAGGACTTTCCCTGCACTGTACATTCTGTATGTTCCTGTTTCTTCCAGACAGACATCCACTGTGAACCAAATCGTTCATTGTGATGATCCGGATGATTCGACTCACAAAAAAAGATCCGGATCAAATGAACGATTCATTCATGATCCGGACAACACTATGAGTCCAGGTTACTTCAGCACACTGCAGTGAATATTAATTAGCCATGTGGCTTGTCACTGAGCATGTGCAAGCAGTCTAACGCAGCTAAAGCCCAGTATAACGCACAGAATGCTGCACTTTCCCAGAACGTGCAGCGTTACAATGTAACGCAACGTGGGCACTGTGAACCAGCCCATTGATTTTTCATTACTGTGCGGTAAGCTGCGTTACAGGCTGCTCTAACGTGGGCCTGTAATGTCCCACTGTGAAAGCAGCCTTACTGATGGCTAACATGGTACAATACCCTACTGCTACTTTCTAAAAGGAAAAAAGCTTTATCAGCCCACACTCACATTCCTCCGATTGGTACAGCTCAATACTCAAGGCACTCCTCCTCAGGTTGTATATTGTCTGTTGCCTGTGAAATGATGATCATGTAATGAGTGACTTATTGTACCTGTTCAAAACTACCAGCCTCTAGCAATAAGATACCTTATAAAATGGTATAGATGGTTGTAAACTCCAAATGCCTGTCAAGGACATTCCTTCTTTTCACTGTTTCTCTACAACTGTCTGTTCCTTTCCACCCTCTCTCTTCTTCTTCTCCTCCCTTCCTATTTCTGGACCTTTCTCATTCAGGTTTCCTCCTCTCTCTCATTTCTTGGGCAACTTTTGACTGTAAAGCAAACCTGAAGCGAAAATAAATGTATGATATAATGAATTTGTGTATGTGTAGTACAGCTAAGAAATACAATGTTAGAGGCAAAGAAAATAGTATTATATTGTTTTCCAGTACAGGAAGAGTTAAGAAACTTCTGTTGTTATCTATGCAAAAGAGCTTCTCTGTGCTTTCCAAACCAACTTGGGTCGAAGAAGGTCCTGTTTTCTGAAGCACACAACAAAGAAACAGTGAGAGACAGCTTGAGATAATGTTTGATTGCAGGGAAGTTCAAAGGGACATTAGCTCTGCTCTGTTTTATAGTTTAAAATACAGAGTGTGGTTTGTAAACTGCAAATATGACAGAATGATGAAATGTTATAAAAAAAAAACAAAAAAAAAGCTATACAACTGAAAATAAAAATTAGAGACTCTTTTCTTTGCTGCTAATGTTCCATTCATTATCCATATTACACACACAATTCATCATATCATAATTTATTTATTTTTTTCATTTCAGGTTTGCTTTACGTTCATGACACAGGACCCATAATAGTCCTTTATGTTTACATTTGAAAAAATAGTTCAGTAAAAAAGCTCTTCAACTTATCAGTGGCATCCTGGCTTATGTAGGAAGTTACGGGACCCAGTACCGGAGCTGCAGGCAGCAGAGAAGGGCGGCATGGGAACGATCCGTGCAGATGGGGAAGCGATCCGTGCCCACGGGAAAGCGATCCGTGCCCATGGGGAAGCGATCCGTGCCCACGGGAAAGCGATCCGTGCCCATGGGGAAGCGATCCGTGCCCACGGGAAAGCGATCCGTACCCAAGGGGAAGTGATCCGTGCACACTTTCTGTCATGTTTCAGGAAAATTAAGAAAATGTTGTTTCATGTTGGGAAACAGTGGGACTCTAAATGTGTCTTTTGAACCCCAAGGAGTTGTTCACAATGATGCGGTACAGTGTAACAGCCACTTTGTAATGTGGCTTAGCATAATGCACCACTTACGCCACGTTCACAGTGTGGCGGTATAACGGGTTTGCAGTACAGCAACGCACTGCATGTGCACAATAAAGCATACTTTTCATTGACTGTATGCTTCACGGTTTGCTCCACAACACCCCTGTAACGTGTGGCACAACTTTTTTGGTTTCGTTGGGTACTTGTTACACACACGCAAAGTCCCATGTGGCCTTAGTGCTGGTTATTTCATACAGGAAGGAAATCATTAGTAACATCTGAATTAATTCATCTCAGCAAGTTATCCCAATAAAAAAGCTTCCAAAATGCTAACTAGTTGGATGCCAGGAAAATGCCCTGAAACCACTATTATTAAATAGGGGCAGAGTTAATGCAGCTATGGCAACAAATGCTTGGAAATCATCCATGTGAATGAGACAATAAAAGAAGTTCAACTGCCAATTCTGGATTTTGATCCCAATACATAGATAAAAGCTTCTGATGAAGCTTTAAGTAGTACAATTAAATCTATTTTTAGCACTTATGATACATAAATCTAAGTTCCAGAATTCCACTACTGCTAGGCTTAGCTGAACATGGCCCTGTGCCATCTAAGGTTTTGATTTACAAAATCATAAATGTGCCCCAACATTGGGAAATACCAATTGTTCCTCCCAGCTTAACTGTTACCACGCCATTGTACCTATGCATAGTATTATTATTTATATAGAACTGACATTTCGGCCATGCTTTACAGTCAATAAATAATTCCTGTCACGCCTGGAACACACCATGCAATTTGGCATCAGATAGATGGGGCGAACTGATCATTTCTGACCGGTCCGATCTGATTACCAGTCGTTTCTCTGATCGATTTTCTGATATCTTCTATACAAAATCAATCAGTAAAAAAGATCAGAAATCAGATCAGCACTGTACGAAATAATCGATATGATGCGTCCATCTGATAGTAAATTGTCTGGTGTGTACCAGGCATAACTGTCCCTCAAACAAGCTTACAATCGTGTGTTCCTACCATAGATTACAGCCACTTTTGAGAGAAGCCAATTAAACTACCAGCATATTTTTGGGATGTAGGTGCAATATGTCAACTACCACAAAATATTTGAAAACTCACATTTCTCTGCAATAATTGTTGAATCAATTTTTTCTTACGTCTGTGAGCTTACAGCTCTGCACTACTGGCCACCGGATAAAATAAGATGGACAAGTACCCTTTACCATCTTCTTTACCAAATTCCAAAGTTGTCATATGAGTACTACAGCACTGATTGCTATATTATTAGTGCCAGCTAGAGTGGACGAGGTCCCACCCCTTTCCTGGCTCTGTAGGGGTGAATGGCAGCACACATAACTGGATGGCGATACACTACTGTTACGCACGCCTTTCTCCATGAAAGATGCCAAAGAGGACACTACCATTATTGCCATAGAATGGCAGTTTCTAGATTAAAATGTGGGTATTGGGGCATTCACCATGTGAGAGCTGATAAGCCTGTCTTGTTTAACTGTACTCAGAGTTCAGCTTTGATGCACCAAAAGTTCACTAAGTTCACCATCAGGCAGACCTCATTTATTATTGACATGCAGCTGACCATAGCAATGTTCTTCACATTTTATGGTTACAATTTGGATCTGATTTATTAGACAATGCTCAATGCTCTCCAGGGATTTTATTCCTCCATTTGGAGCGGGTCAGCAGTGGAAACATCTCAAGCACCTCAGCTGACCGGTAAGACAAGTACATTAAGAAGAGGCCTAACTTGTCCTGCTAGTCTATATAATATATGATGTGACGTCAGATCTTGCACTATTGTAGTTGTTTACAAGAGCTCATATGGCAGTAGTAAAAGCCTGAATGTGCATATTAACAAGCCGAAGCCTAGTAAAGGAGCAGCCATTTAAGGCACAACACCTCTGGACTCGGGCTGTCAATCAACAGTAAACCCACCTGGTGTAAAGTTTCTGCGGGGAGCTGGGATGCTCGGAACAGATCGCCCACTTTGCTGCTGCCAGCTGCCAGTCTCGCAGAGCCTTCCACTTGGCACAAGGAGAACAGCTCCGAGTATCGCTTCTGTTCATTCTCACTGAGAGGCAGATAGAGTCCTGCAGCAGCTTGTCCAGCAGCCACCGCTGAAGGTCCCGGATCCATGAAGAAGGAAGCCAGCACAATACACGGTGGTGGACGCAGGCTTCCCTTCACTTTGTACGGCTGTCACTCTCTTCCTGCGCTTTCTCAACAAGAGGTGAGAACTGAAAAGAGGAGGTGTTACTGCAGCTGGTGAAACATCCTCTCTGCAATGCCGTGTGCCTGCTCGTCTGTAGTACACCGCTCAATAATCTGCTGTCAAAGCTCTCTGCTGCCCTCTGCTGCTGCCAAAGCAAATGTCTCTTAGAGCCTGCTCTCACCCTAAAGTGGACATGAACTGAGAAATCCTCTCTGCTCTAAGACACACCACAGCATAATAACATTTAAACAAAAAACAAGTATTTCTCTACCTTTCCTTCTGTACTGTGCAAGAGTTCAGGTCCTAAACGCTTCCTGTAGGTTCTAATGAGAGTCTGGATTCTGCTTGAAGGTATTTTGGACCATTCCTCTTTACAAAACATCTCTAGTTCAGAGATGCTAACAGGGGAGCAACCACAGTGGAGCAGCCTCTGCAACTGCAGGGGGAGCCCAGAGCTGTAATAGCTCCATCCAGAACTCCTTACTGAATAGGTACTGGCTTACTGAACAGGCAGAGCCGAGATTCAAACTAGGGTTGCCAGGTGTCCGGTTTTACACCGGACAGTCCGGTTTTTGTGCACTGTGTCCAGTGTAAAAAAACATGCTAAACCGGACAATTAAGTTGTCCGGTTTTAGAGCCCCCCCCGCAGCGCAGGAGGAGAACAGCGCAGCAGAGAGAGAGCTGGGAGCAGCGGTGGAGAAGGGGGGCAATCTCCCCCCCCCTTCCCTCACCTTAGGGTGCTCTCTCTCCCCCGCTGTCTCCTCCAATATGATGTGCAGGGCTGGCGAGTGGCTGCAGGCGGAACTTACCTCTGTGTCGCTCCAGCGCCGGAAGTCCGGGTCCCGCAGCCGCTGAGAA
This sequence comes from Hyperolius riggenbachi, assembly GCF_040937935.1. Classification (NCBI taxonomy): domain Eukaryota; kingdom Metazoa; phylum Chordata; class Amphibia; order Anura; family Hyperoliidae; genus Hyperolius; species Hyperolius riggenbachi. The sequence goes on along the minus strand of NC_090647.1, from coordinate 273,247,996 downwards.
TCTCATTCATGAGCCGGACAACACTATCAGTCTGAATAGTGTTGTCCGGCTCATGAATGATTCGGATCTTTGATCCGGATCTTTTTTGAGTCGAAACTCAGCGGCTGCGGGACCCGAACTTCCGGCGCCTGCGACACAGAGGTAAGTTCCGCCCGCAGCCACCCGCCAGCCTGCACATCAATATTGGAGGAGACAGCGGGGGAGAGAGACAGCACCCTAAGGTGAGGGAAGAAGGGGGGGGAGATTGCCCCCCTTCCCCCCGCCCCTGGCTACCTATTCTGGGCACATATAGCCCCTGGCTACCTATTCCGGGCACATATACCCCCTGGCTACCTATTCCGGGCACATATACCCCCTGGCTACCTATTCTGGGCACATATAGCCCCTGGCTACCTATTCCGGGCACATATAGCCCCTGGCTACCTATTCCGGGCACATATACCCCCTGGCTACCTATTCCGGGCACATATACCCCCTGGCTACCTATTCCGGGCACATATACCCCCTGGCTACCTATTCCGGGCACATATACCCCCTGGCTACCTATTCCGGGCACATATAGCCCCTGGCTACCTATTCCGGGCACATATAGCCCCTGGCTACCTATTATGGGCACATATAGCCCCTGGCTACCTATTCCGGGCACATATAGCCCCCAGGGCCGGATTTGTACTTTCCAGCGCCCTAGGCCAGCTGTCACCTACCGCCCCCCCCCCCCCCCCCCCCCATTCTGTCCAACTCTGACTAGTGATCACTGGTTTACATGGGCTCCTGTCTGTTTGTTTTGCTGCTTCCCCCCCCCCCCCCCCGTTCAAAGAAGCAGTGCATGCTCTGTCCACTCCATGTAATTTTGCACTCCAGCCTGGATGCACAGCAGCCGATAGTGTTCTGGGCTTGCATAATTCAGAAATGATGCTCATATATGAGCAGCACTTGTCAAGTACACATACCCATAACACTCCCAGCCTCGGCTGCTGTGCCCATGCATACAGGAGTGCGTAATAACAAGAAGCCCGAGAGGACAGAGCATGCACTGCTTCTTTGTCCTCTGTGCGACTTGCTTCAGTCAGAGTCACAAACAGGTGATGGTGCAGCGCAAAGGAGAGAAACCCATCCAAAGCAGAACAGGTAAGTAGAACGATCCAACACTACACACGCTGGCATAGATGTAGTGTAATGCTAGGTACACACAATGCAATTCTGACAGATTTACTGTCAGATCGATTGTTTACAATGTCTGATCTGATTTCCGATCAATTTTTCAATCGATTTTCCGTTCATTTCTATGAAAAAAATCATTCAGAAAATCTATCGGATAGCAGATGGGACATGTTGGAAATAGTCGATCTGACAGTAAATCTGTCAGAAAATTGCATCATGTGTATCTAGCATAAGCTCAGGTGTACTTTACACAGTGACAATTTAGCACTTGGGGCAAGTTAAGACAGATCTTAATCAGTCAGCAGGAAGTTTTTACGTTTTGTAATAGAATGATAATATTTATTGGCTAACCAAAAGAAAATAGTGAGCCTTTGGCTAATGAGTCATCTTCAGACTTTGTTCCTGTATACAAGATGTAAGATGTTGGGGAACCCAGATATATATAAAGTCAGCAGGAGATGCATACATTGTTTTGTAAATATAAATAAATGTAATAACAGTCTAGGAGGGAAGAAGCAGGTTGGCACTACTGCAGGAGCGGGTGTCTTGCGGTGGTGTAACGGTATTCCCACTATCAGCCTAGCGTGCTCAGGTTATAAGGCATGTTCATAGTGGCAGAGGAGGCAGGAAATGGAGGAAACCGGCACTGCTAGAAGCTGTATTTATTATCCGATAAATAAGTGGTACATGCGTATGCAATAAAACAGGCTGTTAGCGCTGTGATACAAAAAAAGCAAAGTTCAAGTAGCTAGTGGAATACCTGTTGTGGTGCGGTGGGTGCTGGGTGCTTAAGCCTGACGGCCGTTTCGCGCACGTCTGCGCATCTACGGAGGCTGCATTGTGGGGGGGGGGGGGGGGGGGGCGGGCTGCCGGTATATATAACTTGCGCGCATAGCGCTCAAGACCCGATTTATTGATTAAAAGGGCGGATAAAGGAGGCACAATCGTAGTGATGACCGTAGAACAATATAAAAGTGAAGCCCTTAGACAATTACAAGACAGGAGTACCTATCAGCCTCTAACCGAGGACCCCACCAACCGCCATCTGAATTCCCTAAGATCCCTCCTGAAGAAAGGAGTTGAATTGGGAGTACTTACCTCCACATTAGCCAATGGTTTATTACCCACTTGCCCAACCAAGCCAGTCTGGTATCATGTCCCAAAGGTCCACAAGTCCCGGACCAGTCCTCCGGGTCGGCCCATTGTCTCTGGCATTGGGTCGACGACGGAGAGACTGTCCAGATACCTGGACCACATCCTCAGGCCGCTTATGGAGGAAATTCCCTCCCACCTTTCCGACACGGTTGACGTGTTAAGGGGCCTTGAGGACCTTACTTGGAACAAAGGCGATCTTTTGGCGACGATAGACGTTGAAAGCCTTTATAGCCGCATACCCCACGACTTGGGAGTGCAGGCGGTAAGGCTCTTTTTGGACAAGACAGACAAAAATGAGGAGTGGAAAGCATACATCTGTGAATGCCTTATGTTTGTCTTGACGCACAACGCCTTCCTATTTGACAGGAAGTGGTACTGGCAGGTGTCTGGCACCGCCATGGGCACAGCCGTCTCCTGCACCTATGCCAATCTTTTTTTGGCATGGTGGGAAGAGCTGCACATTCACTCCACGTGTAACCCGTTTAGGCAACAACTCAGGATGTGGTCCAGGTATGTGGACGACATCCTTGTCTTCTGGTCCGGGACTTGTGAATCCTTTTCTGAATTTTTAGGGTTTATCAATCTGAATAAATGCAACATGCTATTCACGGCCACCATGAGTTATGAGAGGGTGGCCTTCTTAGACCTGGAACTGGAGGTGGAAAACGACAAACTGATGCCAAAGGGCTACAGGAAACCCACCGCATCCAATTCTCTGCTACATAGGTCAAGCTTTCACCCTGAGCATGTAACCAAGGCGATACCCTATGGCCAGTTCCTCAGACTTCGCCGGAACAACACGAGCGACGTAGAGTTTCGTCGCCAGTCTGAGGAGCTGGGATCTAGGCTTATCGCCAGAGGTTCTGAAAAGGAATTAATTCAGGAAGCCTTCAAGAGGGCCTCATCCCAAAGCAGGCAGACCCTCCTCCAAAGAAAAATAACTAAAAAGGAATATGAGAAAAAGAGAAAAATCCCCTTCTCGTTTGAATACACCGCCATGGCGGATGTTATAAAGGAATCGATAATTAATCATTGGGACATTCTGACCAAGGATGCAATTCTCAAACCCCTGGTGGAGGAAGGACCATTATTCTCCTTTAAGAAATGTCCTACTATTGGATCCTTCGTGAGCCGGAGTGAGTTCAATTCCCCTGATGGGAATGCCTGGCTACGCAGGGGTCAACCACAGGGCAACCACAGATGTGGCCGATGTAAGTCATGTAAGCAGATGGTCGTGGGTACAAATGTACAAATAGGACCAGTTCAACGGCGCATTCGTGCGTTTATCACATGCAAGACCAGGTTCGTGGTATATGCCCTGTGGTGCCCCTGCGGCAGGTTCTACATTGGAGAGACCACCCGATCCCTAGGAGAAAGATTCCGAGAGCATTACAATTCTATAAGCTCCGGGAAGGGATCACCAAGAGTAGTGGAACATATGAGAAACAATCATAAAGGGGACCCTAATGCATTGACTTTTGCAGGTTTACTACAGGTCATGCCCCTCTCTAGAGGGGGAGACCGGGAAAAGAAACTGAAACGTGAAGAAGTTTTATTAATTTTGAGAACTAATGCAATGGGCCCATTAGGTCTAAATGACTACACTGATCTATCATGCTTCTTGGACCCTTGAATTTAGTTACCTTTGTTCTACCCTGAAACAGTAAATAGATAACTATTATGCCACCAGATGTGCATTTTTACACCTGGTATTAACTATGCCTGAGTTTTACTAGCCGCCCATGACTTTACCTTCCATGTCTTTTTCGCTAATACCGTTCCATAGAATAGGTTGTCTTGGCATTTGACTCCTATGGGTACTTTTTACCACTTTAGGATCAGTGCAAATGGCAACCTCTTCTGTATTGATTTTAAATCACTTTCTTTCTCTAACTGTATTACGTTTTAGCAGTACACTGCTATTTCACTAATAGCACTGTTGCATTTTTAGCAGTATTTCTGCGGCTGGGACAGCATCCTGCAATGATGGTGTAAGGGCACTGATCCTTTTCCACCTGATTTTTCCCACTTTTCTAGTTACTGAATTTATATCCTTCACCTTTTTTTCTGCACTGCACTTACCCTGAAACCGCATTGGAGATGCTTTCTCTTTTTTCGCCACAAGATGGTGCCAAACTGGCCCAACTTGTGCTTAAGGCGTGCGATCGAGGCGTAATATACGCTACACTGACCAATTGATTCAGTGCGTTCTCGCCGCCATGACGTCAGACGCTACTGGCACGCAATGCGTTCCAGTCGCCTTCTGACGCGAGTAGGAAGTTAAGGGGCGGAACGGGCGAGCGGCATGTCACCGCTATGCGCGCAAGTTATATATACCGGCAGCCCGCCCCCCCCCCCCACAATGCAGCCTCCGTAGATGCGCAGACGTGCGCGAAACGGCCGTCAGGCTTAAGCACCCAGCACCCACCGCACCACAACAGGTATTCCACTAGCTACTTGAACTTTGCTTTTTTTGTATCACAGCGCTAACAGCCTGTTTTATTGCATACACATGTACCACTTATTTATCGGATAATAAATACAGCTTCTAGCAGTGCCGGTTTCCTCCATTTCCTGCCTCCTCTGCCACTATAAATAAATGTAATACAGTTGTCATTCTGTTTCAAAACATCCTGCTTTCACTGATGGCTAAAACAGAACAATGCTTTGCTGCTTCTAAAACATGTCAGGAAAGAGTTAAACTGTAGCAAAGAGAATGTTGTTGTCAGGAAAGAAAACAAACCATAAATCTTACAGGTCTCAGGTCTTTAACAGCTCTGACCAAGTAATAAAACATCAGTCTAGGGGAGAAGAGAGCTGATAATTCCTGTCCTTGAATGCGTGCTGCATAAAGAAACTAATCTGAACTCAAAAGTTCTACTACTTGAGCCCATATATTTTTCTTCTCACAGCAGCTTGTATGTCCCCACTCATTATACTAAGGACAAGATCCTCAGATGACAACACATGCTGACTGTCATCACACACACTCTGCAGTGAGAGAGATGCAGGGATCTCTGGAATTCAGGCAGAATAGAGCAAAGCAGAAGTGATTTACTTTGACATGTGACCTCTTATCTCTCCAAGTCCAGCGCCCTGCTGAATTTTATCGCCCTAGGACTTGACCTTTGTGGCCTTTCCAGAAATCCGGCCCTGATAGCCCCTGGCTACCTATTCTGGGCACATATACCCCCTGGCTACCTATTCTGGGCACATATACCCCCTGGCTACATATACTGGGACATATATACCCCTGCCTACGTATACTGGGACATTTACACCCCTGCCTACATATACTGGGACATATATACCCCCTGGCTACATATACTGGGCACATATATCCATGGCTACATATACTGGGAACACTGGCTGTTTGTCATTATGTGCATTTAGTGGTGAAAAGCTGTCTCTTTTGTGCATTTACTGGTGAAAAGCTGTCTCTTTTGTGCATTTACTGGTGAAAAGCTGTCTCTTATTATGTGCATTTACTGGTGAAAAGCTGTGTCTTATTATGTGCATTTACTGGTGAAAAGCTGTCTCTTGTGCATTTACTGGGGAAAAGCTGTCTCTTATTATGTGCATTTACTGGCGAAAAGGTGTCTCTTATAATGTGCATTTACTGGTGAAAAGCTGTCTCTTATTATGTGCATTTACTGGTGAAAAGTGGTCTCTTATGTGCATGTACTGGTGAGGACAGTTAGTGACATGGCTATGTACTCTGTAATGTGCTGCAGAAGATGTCAGTGCGATATAAATACTGTAAAAAACATTTTTTAAAAAGCCCATTGCTTAGCCCCACTCTACATAAAAGTGTGCTTCTGACTCCGCCCCTAACTCCACCCCCTGTCCGGTTTTCTCCATCAGCCGAGCTGGCAACCCTAATTCAAACCCAGGTCTCCTGTGGCAGAGGCAGAGCCCTTAACCATTACACTATCCAGCCAGTGTCCCCCCCATACAAGCCACGATTTGCGGCAAAGATTGTGGGCGCCAAGGCTTCCTGATATGGATATTGTGGAATTGCATTGTGGGTGCGGCGGGTGAGGCACTTACGCACTGACTTCAACATCGACAGTATCTCACAAAAGTGAGTACACCTCTCATATTTCTGTAAATATTTTTATATTTTTTTCATGGGACAACACTGAAGATATCACACTTTGATACAACTTAAAATAGTCCATGTACAGCTTGTATAACAGTGTAAATTTGCTGTCCCATCAAAATATCTCAACATACAGCCATTAAAAGAATTCTGAGGCGACAAAGTAAAACTATCTTTACTTACCTGGAGCTTCGTCTAGCCTCTGGCTGGAAGAAGTCACGTGTGTCCCTCGCCCCAGCTCCGGTTCCGCTGGCAGCCTCTGAAGGTTTGCCGACCCCGAAGGGTTGCCATCTTTTGCACATGTGCCCACGCCATGCAGGCGCAGTACACTTCTGATGACATAGGTGCGTTTGCATGCAGTGTGGGTGCGTGCCTGCAATTCACTTTAGAGGCTCCCAGCAGGACCAGGAGAAGACTGGAGTTGTGGCGAGGGACACACATGACTTCTAGAGGCTGGTAGAAGCTCCGATAGATTTTGTCGCCTTGAATATTGTTTAAAGTCTAAACTGCAGGCAACAAAAGTTAGTAAACCCCTAAGTGAAGCATATCAACATTCTGCCTGCTGGTACCTACGGTACATTCCTGTCCATCAAACTCAAAAGTTTCTTTGCAGAGTGAACCGGAGAGTAGCTACAGTCACATGTGATTGGCAGCCTGTAGGCATTTTTTGTATTTTGAGAGAGTGACTTACACGTTTACAGACAGAGCATTAGCACAGAGGACAAGCAACTTGCCTTGTTTGTTAGGGAATGAAGATGGCAGCCTCCATATTCCTCTCACTTCAGGTTCACTTTAATTAGTTCTTCACTGAAGGACTGTTAGGGAGGGATCACACTTGTGTAGTTCAGCAGCATTTTGCCGCAATGCAAAATCACATGCAAAAACGCAAGAAGTGCTTTCCTACGGGACTGGTGTGTTTTTTTTAGAAGGCATCTGCGATTCTGTATATTGTTTTAAAAAAAAATACAACCTGCACTACTTTTTCCACAATGCATGCGATTCCTCATTGAAAAGCATGGGCTACTGTAAAAAAATGCATGCCTTAAAAACCTAGATAAACCTTATTGTGTGGCAAAACACTTTCAGGGAATCATCTGCATTCTCCACAGACACACAAGTGTGATTCCTGCCTAACTTCTGTGGGAGGATTCCTTGGAAATAGGCTAATACAAAAAGTAAAGATGATCTGATAAATGTGTGTAAACAAGATGTACTGAGACATATGGCAAATGACCAGGCCCGGATTTGTACTCTTTACCGCCCTAGGCCCATTGTCATCACCTCCCCCCACCCCCCCCCCCCCTTTCCATCTGCTCTGCCCAACCTTCTAAAACATTTGGGGCAGGTCATGGGACATAACCTTTCTGAGGGGGATTGCACGTTTCTCCCCATCCCAAAGGTTCCCTCCAGTGCTGTCCTGTAGCCACAGCTCAGGTAAAACTTCATAGTAGCACAGCAGAGCATGTTATTTTAAAGAAAACATGTAGTGAAAAAAAATCTGCCATTGGGATATACTTACCTCAGGGGGGAAACCTCTGGATCCTAATGAGGCTTCCCCCATCCTTCTCTGCAGCCCCGATCCAGTGCTGCCCCCTCCCTACCCCCCTGCGAAATGGACACCATACTATTTACACTGTGAGCCTCATGCAGGCACAGTGTCAGCTCCTTGCTCAGGCTCTGGCGTAAATAGCCGAGCCCGATTGGATTTGCTGTACAGCACCGACGCAAGCCGTCTGCACAGTAGAGCAGACCTGATCGGACTCGGCTATTTCTGCCAGAGTCCAAGCGGAAAGCAGCTACTGCACCTGCACTAGGTGCACTGTTCAGGGCGACCCAGCGGTGAAAGCTGTAGTGTGCCTGTGCAGAGTTTCCAGGGGGGCAAAGCTGAATCAGGGATTCTAATGGCCCATACTCACGGGCGATAAAAGTGGCCTGTCGCCAGCACACGTGAGCGTGTGGGTGACAGGCCGGCGACAGCTCCTTGCCAGGTCCCTCTGCGTACACACACGGAAGAGGGACCAGCGGCGCGACGGAAGCTGTCGCCGATGTTCCTCCTCCCCCCGCCGGAAGCTCTGCGTACCTCAATGGAGGTTGCTGTCGCTAGTCCGCGTACTCACGCGGACTAGCGACAGCTGCGGCGGAGTTGCGGCGGCGACTGTCGCCAGGCGATTGAACATTTCAATCGCCTGGCGACTTCAGCGACGGGCGACAGTTCGGGGTGCGCGCCCGTTCCGGGCGACAGTTCGGTGTGCGCGTGGCCCATACTCACGGGCGACCTGTCGCCGCAACACGCGCGCCCCGCGTGTTGCGGCGACAATTGTCCCTCGTGAGTATGGGCCATAAGGAGGACAAGGGAGGCCTCATTAATGTCTAGAGGCAACCCTCTCCAGAGTAATATATTCCCCCGGGGCACTTTTTTCACTACAGATAGTCTTTACTGCAGTGGGGTGCTATGTAGCAGCATACTTCTATACAACACTTAACATGTCACATGACATACAAGAATACCTGGGAGCTGTACAGAAGTATGCAGCATAAGGCCTGGTTCACATTGGCATCAAAAAATGCACTGTTAGTGAACGGTGACGGAACAGATCCTAACGGATGGTAACGGATCCAATTTTAACCTATGGATCCGTTCCCATTGCTCCTTTAGAATGGATCTGTTCCTCCGAACGTACTGAAAACTTGGGTCTGCAATTTTTCCAGATCAAAGGACACGTCACATTGACCATGTGCTAACGGAACAGATAAAATACTGATACCTTTAAAAACGTATCCTTTTTAGGCCTCTTGCACACTACATACGATTCAATTTTTTTTATACAATCCAATTTTTTATTCTGATTAAAAACATACCAGCATGCAGTACTTTTTTTTTTTTAATCGGAATAAAAAATTGGATCATATTAAAAAAAAATCGGAATCGCATGTAGTGTGCAAGAGGCCTGCGACTGATACGATTTTACAGGGATCATTTTTTTATCTACAGTGTGAGCCGAGCCTTATGGCCCATACACACGGGGCACAACTGTCGCCACAAACACGTGGCACATGCATGTTGCGGCGACAGGTCCCCCGTGTGTATGACGCGCGCGTCATGAACTGTCGCTGGGAAGTGAAGTTGCAGTGCGATTGAAAAGTTCAATTGCCGGCAACTTCTGTCTCCGCAACGATCGCTAGTCCGCCACGCGTACTGGGTGTGTATGCGGACAAGCGACGGGAGACAAAGGCAAGTGATTGGAGCATCCAGCCGGGGGATGCTCTCTTCACAGACAACTTCCGCCGCGTCTCTGCCTTTCTGGCGAGATGTGTGGATATCGGTCGCCGCCAGGGAACTATCGCTCCCTGGTCTCATTTGCTGGCAACAGCAGACAAGAGTACCTCGTGTGTACGAGGCTTTAAAGTGCCTATGAAGAACAGAGGAGAGTTTGGATCTGCCCTGCCACTGGAGTAGGTAGAAATAATACCATGCTGTGCTGAATGTAGGGATAGGATGTCAGTGGGGATGTCACACACTGGTTTGTAGATCTACAGCATTGTGCAGAAAATTCATTCGCACCAGGTGAACTTCTTACCAGTAACTGAGAAATGCGCTGCCCTGTGAGCCTCCCTTCCTGCCCAGAGGAACGTAAACGTACTTTTTCTTTTTGTGGAGGTCTGCCCCTCTGCCCTGGGATTACATTCATCACTCCCAGCGGCATAACAAACCCTCACCACTATTCCTAAGGAGGGAGTGCTGGGGAAGAGCAGACATCAATGAATACAGCAAATGCTAGTTAACAGCGCAAGGAGCATGACAGCGAGACACATACCAGGGGAGAAGCAGGGGAGTGCAGCTATATGTTACAGCTATGTGCAGATTGCATCAAGGGCTTGACAGAACGAGTTACCATAGTCCATACTGAACATTCAAGCTGATTTCCTGCACAATATCCTGTATCCCCGCTCCTCCGAATTTCCGATAGGCAGGAGCAAGAAGGAGGGCGGGGATACAAAGGGCTGCGCTACTGCCATTGGTCAGACTTCTGGAAGCTGAAGTTTTTTTTGTAAAGCCTCTTCTATGGCTTCCATAGGCTGATACTTAAGGGGGGCGGAGAGAATACCATTGAATGACAGCGGGCAGAGCTGCAATGATGCAGGCAGCCACTGCTCCTGTCATATTAGCAAAGATGCCCGCTCTGTCCCTGTCTGTAGCCGCCGCTGCTGCACACACAGGTATGCTACTATGTGCAGAGGAAAACAGCGGGCGGCTGCAGACAAACTGACACTGCATCATTGTGGGCAATAGCATGGGCGGCCATTGGGACACTGCTGCCTGTTTTTAATCCGCCCCTTCTTTGGCTCCGCCCTAGTCCCGGGCCTATTCGGCCTGCCCACAAATCCGGCCTGCAAATGACAAATCAAAAGAGGGGCTGATTTTGTTTGTACAGAAGACAGATATCAAGGTACAGCAGGTCCTGTAGTTCAGGAAGGGAGTAAGAAAGGGAATCCCAGGCTGCTGGTGTCTTCTGGCAGCCAGGCTGTAACTATAATTTGCCAGTAAGCCTTTTATGAATTATCTCCCTTTAGTATCCCCAGTAAGTAACCTTGACTGAAGAAGCCCCCTTTTCAATCCAATGTCGGACTTGGTCTGTCTTTGGATTTTTCCCCTTCAGGGAGCATAATGGCTACAGCTAGAGGCCCTCTCAGTTTTACGTCAATGTGTAAGTGACACTTTGATTACCACCAGACTCACACTGTGCTGCTGCACCATATAATATACATATTATGTGGGCAAATTTGGACTCCCCGCTGCCTATGCCGCTGCTGGATCTAGTATGGCACAGCATCTTCTGGCTACTCGGATTACAGTGTCAGACAAAGTTTGACTCTTTGATCCCCTTTGGCACTGTGCTGTGGCATGTAAGTATGCCATCTTGCACACTGTAGTGTTGCCCCACATTGCACAGGCGCCGGCCCATGCAATGTGGGGCAACACTACAGTGTGCAAGCTGGTGCCTTCCCTGCCCTCTGCTGGTGGCCAGGTCGCCTCCTCGCTCCACCTGCACCCATTGCAATAGCACTCTCAGATCACCCACATGACCCTAGAAGAGCAGTGTAAAAGTAAGTGCTAGGGGGGGACAGGGGCGATCTAAAATATTAGATTGGAAAAGGTTAACACATCTGCAGCCCACTTACTTATTGCACAATAAACCTGTTTCAGTAAGCCTGTCTTACAGCGGATGTTCTGGCGTCAGGTGGATGGAGCGCAGCGTGGAGCACAGTGGCAAGAGGATGTCATACAGGTAAATTAACCCTCTGTGGGGTCGATTCATAAAGCATCACCGCATGCGGTAATGCTGAAAACAGCTGACTTTACCAAGCACTTAGCAAAATGTCAATTCATAAAAACTGTTGCCACATGAAAAGCTGACATTCCTGAGCAGTGCGGTAAATTACCAACTTGTGCGGTAAACACCTCCACACATGTCAGTAAATGTCAATTCAGAAAGATTAGAGCAGGCGGAAATGGCACGGAGAATACCGCCTGCTTTGAAGAGGTGATAAGAGAGCGATAAGAGCAAAGTTAATGGAGAAGCAGTGAAATCTCCCCAGACAGCAGCAGCACAGCAGCAGCAACGAGAGCGGAACAAACAATGCTTCCTGTGAATACCTTAGGCTGTGTGTTTAACCTCTTGTGTTCCTGCTCCTAAGATCGGACATGTCGAAAATTATCTATCGAACCATCTACAGTATCTAACACAAAATTGTATGGTGTGTACCCAGCATAAGATGTGTATTTCACATCAGAAACCATGGCATGTGTAAAGTTTTTTGAAATTCTTCTAAGCTGTGGCAATTAAATAAATTGTTAAGAAAGACTAACAGACAGATTCAGCGCAAGCAGAGGCTGTATAACCAAAGATGCACATCTAAAGGGAAGTAGGGGATGCCTCTTTTATTATATTACTATCTCTGCACAGAGAACAGGAATGTAGCAATGTTGTAACAATGTTACCGACAGTTGGGCTTCGGTAAAACACCGCACTTCTATTGCAGCTGTGAAAATGTTTATGAATTGGCACACAAAAGTCTAAAATACTGAATGCGGTATTTTCCCGACCAGATTATTTTAACGCACAGCCTTTTATGAATGATAGCCTTTGTGGCTGCCCCCTTCTCTGGCATGAGCAAGTACAGTTTTTTGGCTCGCGAAACTGAGCTCGCTCATCCCTAACTGTCTATACAGCAGAAATATACTATGATGACAGTGCTTGTACTGACTGTGATACGGAAATATTCAATGAATTTGCTTGTTTAGTCAGTGCTACAGAAATTTACTATGGCAGTGCTTGTATGTACAGAAATTTACGATGGCAGTGCTTGTATGTATAGAAATGTACTATGACAGTGCTTGTATGTATAGAAATTTACTATGACAGTGCTTGCATTGTATAAACTACACGTAAATGTACAATGACAGTGCTTGTTTTTCTGTACTATAGAAAAGTGCCATAACGCCATGACAGTACCACAAAAGTTTACTAGGACAGTGCTTGTATTGCCTGCACCTTGATCAGGTGCAGGCTGGCCTGGGGAGAAGGGAAGAATTCTCCCCCTCTGCCCCTTTTTTTGTGTGCCTCCTTCTCCTCAGCCAGGACCGACTAAGCATTGGTTGGGCACCCTTCCTGTGTCCCCTATATGCAGAGTGCAGCGCAGTGTTGCGGCTTGAGTCTCACTTGCTCCCGATGTGTCAGTCTCCTCAGCAGCCTGCTCAGTCTCTGCATGTTGTAGGTAACTACATGATATGCAAAAGAAACAGTAAGTAGTGAGTGAACGGCTATCCATACTTCTCAGAAGCAAGACATTCAGTACCACTTAATACTATCTCTCCTGCATGATGTGTAATTACCGGCGACATGTAGAGTTCGAGGGGTTCAAGGAGAGGGGGCTACTGCTGCTAGATTCATTATCATTTGGCTCCTCTCATGACCTTGACTCACAACCTCTTATGATCATGCCCACTTTTTTTTTACTGTGGTGCACTATGCATGCCACACATTCATTTGAGTGGTTGAGGTTGGGCAGGAGCATGTCTTAAAGTGGATCTGAGATAAACTTTTGCTCATTGCATAATTGTGTTCCTTTCATATAGTTTAAAGGGCATTCCTCAAGCCAAATACTTTTTTTTAATTTGTTTTAATAGTCTAATTCCCTATAAACGAAACAAGCCTCGCCCACAGCTTTTTAGGGTGCCTTGACACTGTAGCAAGAGCTTATGGGAGCTCAGTCTGGGCAGGAGGAGGAGGTTACTCGCTAGAGATTTCAGAGGCATAGGGGAGGAAAGAGGAGGAGAGGGGACTGAATTTGTCACATTACACACAGGCAAGCTGATAGCATCTCTAGCCCTCAGCCTGTGACAAACAGAACATGGCTGCCCTCATTGTATCACAGGAATAAATAATCATAAACTATTGAAGCTGCTTGCAGCTAGATTTGATGTGTAAACTATCTAAACTATAGATTAGATATATAGACAAGGTACTTGTTATAGTTAGTTTTTCATCTCAGATCCACTTTAAAGTGTGTTTTTTTCCTGTCTTCTAAAGTTGGGAGGTATGTTATTGATGTTGTGCTCTATAGCAAGTTTGCTGTTCTTATGTGGTTTAATGACTGTTGCATTTCATGGGGTAATGTTTCCTGCAATTCATATGAGGGGGTATTTTTTGCTGCATTTCATATGTGGAGAAATGTTTCCTGCATTTCATAAGAAGGGTAATGTTTCCCGATTTCATATGTAGGGTAATGTTTTCTGCATTTCATATGTGGGGTAACGATTCATGCATTTTGTATGTGTGGTAATATTTCCTACATGTCATACGTGAAGTAATGTTTTCTGCATTTCTTTGAAGAGTAATGTTTCCTGCATTTCACATGTGGGGGTAATGTTTCCTGCATTTTTTATGTGGGGTAATGTTTCCTGCATTTTTATATAGGGTAATTTCCCCTGCATTTCTCATGTGGTGTATTGACTGCTGCAGTTATTAATTGAGAGTTATAATTGCTGCATTTGATATTTTTGGGCTTATTTTTGCTATATTTGTCATTTAAGAGACTTATTCTTTGTGGCATTGCTCAGAGATTTTTGTTTATATTGACATGATAGTTTTGAACAGTTGCTGCAGATTTGTTCACATCCATGATGCAAATGTCCCATCCCACCACATACTAAAAGTGCTCTATTAGATTGAGATCTGGTGACTTTGGTGGCCATTGGAGTACGTTGAAGTTTATTGAAGACACACATAATGATAAAAATAAGCACAGTTGACGTAGGTATACAAAACCTCAGGAAGTACAAGAATATGGAAAGAGACAACAAACCATAGTAATGATCATACTGAAAAATCACAGTAGTCTAGATTACAGAATTGATATGGCATGCATCCAAACAAACTTAAGGAGCACCTCTGGCCAAAAAAGGTATGAATAACAATACATATATGAAGTCTATGCACTGTGTACAGTTGGATGAACATATAAAGTTTACATCTGGTACATTGTATTGGAAAGAATAGACTAACATGTATATTTTTAGCAGCACTTCCTTCTTTCTCATGATGAAGCCTTGCCAAAGAACGCTCTCAGCACCCACAGGTCCTCCCCTCCAGCCTGGTTCCCTCCCCTGCCCCTCCCCACTGCTCTCTGCCTGCCTAGATCAAATTACATCTTTTTTTACAGAGATGAGAGGCAGGAGAACTGCTGCAGCCTGTCTTATCATATCTGTTTGCTATAACTCTTATTTCAGATGTCTGCCTGCCTGCCTGGATTAGATCACTGTTATAATTTAACCACTTTGTCCTCCTTGACGTATAAAAACGTCAAGGAGGACAGGCGCGCTCCCGCGCGCTCCCGCGGCCGATCGCGCGCGTGCACGCGCACTCCCGGCCGCGGAGTCGGTAGCCACGGAATCAATGTATCGGGCTGGGGAGCCCGATCATTGATTCCTCTCCCCCGCTGAAAAAGCGACAGCTTCTCTCGGAAGCTTCGCTCTTTCTGAAGCTGTGTCCCTCTAAGCGTACATTGTACGCTTAGAGTGACGTCATGTAAAAAAAATCGAGATTGCCATCTTGTGGCCAAAATGTAAAACTACATGTAAATGCCCAAAAACATTACAATACACCAATATTTCCCCAAATAAAACACTTTTAAAACCCACCCTCCCAAAAATGCCCACATAAAATGTTTAATTAAAAAAAACAAAAAAAAACATTACTATAAAAAAAACAAAAACACATAAATATTTACCTAAGGGTCTAAACTTTTTAAATATCTATGTAAAGATGAAATATTTCTCTCTATTTTTTTTTTATAAGCTTGTAAATAGTGATGTATGCAAAACGGAAAAAATGCTCTTTTATTTCCAAATAAAATATTGTCGCGATACATTGTGATAGGGACATAATTTAAATGGTGAAATAACCGTGACAAATGGGCAATAACAATACGTGGGTTTTAATTATGGAGGCATGTATTATTTTAAAACTATAATGGCCGAAAACTGACAAATAATGATTTTTTTCATTTTTTTTCTTATTCTTCCTGTTAAAATGCATTTACAGTAAAGTGGCTCTTAGCAAAATGTACCCCCCAAAGAAAGCCTAATTGGTGGCGGAAAAAACAAGATATAGATCAGTTCATTGTGATAAGTAGTGATAAAGTTATAGGCTAATGAATGGGAGGTGAACATTGCTCGGATGCATAAGCTGAAAACGACTGAGATGTTAAGTGGTTAAGTAGGCCTCAGTTATTGGGACTGAGTTTTAGGTAAAAGGCTTGTTCGCAGAGTATACCTTGAGTTTCTTGTGATGCAGGCAGAAGCATCTCAGTGTCTGCTTGAAGCAGATGATGCAAGCAGATACTGAGAACATGTTCCCGAAGGAAGGCCACAGGCTTACACTGCCCCAGACAAATGGACTACGAGAACAATCAACATAGGCCATTGTGGAGATATATTGAGGTGCTGATGATATTAGGGAGTACAGAAACCTATTCTATCATTTTTATGTCTGCTGTATATCTTTCAGAGGTGGAGGTCAGCCAGTATGGCCTGAAGATATTGGCAGCTAGCTTCATGGACTATTAATGTGATTGTGTGTGGTGTCAATAGACAGACAAAACGGAACCTCATTACCTGTTTCTGGCTGTCCAGAGGAACTGTACGCTGTGATCTTTTGTATTGATGTAGACAGCTGCCATTGTCTTCAGTGAATGGACCAGTCCCCTTCAATAGGCAAGGAAATAATGAGGAGGAAGCTTTTTGATGTCTGGTAGGATACAATCTCACCTATTGAATTCTGCAGACTTCAAGAAGCTAAAACAGGAACCCCTTTGAAGTTTGCATATCACAAGAAAGATTATGACAAGTGTTCGGTGATGTCACAAACGGGGAAAGTGCATTAGTTCCTGGGGGCTGGACATTAAATGCCCCAGGGGACACTTCAGACTATTTAAGCTGACCCAGGACAGCCACCGGTATCTGCTCTTGGAGTTAGCGCATAGCTAGAGTTGATCTCGACTTCTGGTCGAACAAGCGGCATGCTCCTGCCGACAACGTTGAGACCTTCAAGTTGGTAACGTTTTTTTTAATCCCCATTTTTATTTTACGCAAATATCCGTGTGTGTTATCTTTGTAACTTTTATCTTGTAACTATTTTTACTTTGTTTTTTGTAATCTTTTGTATATATTAAGTTCTGCATTGTTCTATGTTTTTCTGGAATATTAAATTATTATTTAATAAGCTTGACTTCTGCCATACTAAACTAACACTCATAGCCTAAAGGAGACTGCAGTGTAGCTGTGTATAAGTCCGTGCCTAGTTGTATGTTTGAGCAACACTACCATGTGAAATTGTAATTGCATTGTGTGTGTGGGGGCGTTTGTCATACGTTGTCCTAAAGCGCGCAGCTGACCCAACGTACGAAACGCCAGTGCGAGTAGCTAACAGTATAGTTCGGAACGACTGTTAGTGGTTTTGCTGCACGACAGTGTAACTTGCATTACAAGTCAGTGTCTGATTGTGCTGTGTTACTGTACAACTGTACTGTGTGTGTGGGTGTGTGGCGTTCTCGTATTCGGCCTAAGCGCAAAGCTGACCCAAATACGAAAACGCGGAGTGCGCGCTGAGGACTCGACAGCAGAGTGGAAGTGTCTAGCGAACCGCTAGTGGTGGCAGTGAGAGGTGTTCTGAGGGGTCCCAGCTTTGTTTTAGCTTGACTAAGGCTGCTTCCCCTCTCAGTCTGGTCAAACCCGCAGTCGAGAACCGTATACGCAGGCGTGCCGCGGGCCGGTTCCTGACATAATTGGCTGGCAGTGGTGGGAACGTTTAGTACATTAGTACGCAGTTTAGCTCGCTATTCTGAGTACTAAAGGCTGGAAGCTTGCTAGAAGCAACTAGCCTACAGAAGTCTACTCAGTGCAGAATCTATATACGTTTTTTTTTGTTCAAAGATACACACGTGGTATTTTGCTTTCCCTTCCCCCCTTTTTTTCTTTTTATTTTTTGCAACACGATGGCTCAGAAAGCATCCAGCTATGCAAGGCAAAACAAAGAGATGCTACTCAACCTGTGTGAGCACAGAGGCATCGAGACGGTGAGCGGCCAGACGAAGGAGCAGTTGGTTCGTGCCCTCGAGGAGTATGAGGCAGAGCAAGCCCGTGCTTCAACGTCAGCGGATGCAGCTCACGACACACCAGAGGAGGAATCGCTCCCGCCACAGAATGCGAGTGGAGACGATGTCCTGGACGATCCACCAAGCAGGGAGATGCCATCTCTGGAAGCTGATCTACAGCTACTGAACTCGGCTGATCCTGAACTGCGCCTAAAGCTGATCCTACTGCACCGACAGGCAGAGGAGGGAAGAGCTGAACGGCGACGCCAGGCCGAGAGTGAAAGACGCCAGGCCGAGAGTGAAAGACGCCGGGCAGAGGAGGGGAGAGCTGAACGGCAACACCAGCTGGAGCTGGCTAAACTTCAGCAACAGAACCGGTCTGCTGGACCCGCAGAACGCGAAGGTGAGCGAGTCCACAGAATCACCCTGGATAAGTTCCCCGCTATGGACAAGGACTCTGACATCGACACTTTCCTACAGGGGTTTGAAAGGACTTGTCGGCAGTATGGGGTGCCCCGTGAGCAGTGGGCAAGATACCTCACACCAGGGCTGAGAGGCAAGGCCCTGGAGGCGTTTGTGAGTCGCCCCCAGGAGGAAGAAACAGACTTTGAGGCGATTAAGAAAGCTATCATTGTGCGATACCACCTCACGCCAGAGGTGTATCGCAAACGTTTCAGGACAGTGCAGCGAGGTCCTAATGACAGTTACCTGGATCATGCTTGCAACCTGCGCACTGCCTTCCAGCAGTGGCTAAAAGGACTGTCAGTTAAAACCTTGGATGCCCTGCAGGAGCTGATGATAAAAGACCAGTTCCTACACACCTGTCCTGTTGAGGTCCGGCTGTTTGTGCTGGATCGAGAACCAAAGACCGTGGATGAGGCTGCGGAAATGGCCGATGCCTACACCGCCCATAGAGCACCTGAGTCCCGGAGGACTACTACGCCCAGCTGGAGAGGAGAACAGGTTGCTAAACCTGTTTCACCCAGCACCCAGAGGAGGCAAGCACCGCTGTCTCCTGGATTCAGGCAAGCAACCACTGACACTCGGAAATGCTTTGTATGTGACAGGGTGGGTCATATCAGCACGACTTGCCCAGAGAGAAAGAGGGAGGCCCCAAAATCCAGTGAGGCCTCAAACCCCCGTGAAGTCCCAACTGCTTTGTGTGCTACCCGGAATGCCACTGGCTATGCAGAGAACCTGCAGTTTGTCACGGTTGGGGGTACAGTTGCCACTGGGCTGAGAGACACTGGAGCAGAAGTGACTCTCATACATCCCCAGCTTGTGAACCCAGAGCAGTACATACCTGGGAAAAGGATTGCTGTCAGAGGAATCGGGGGTGTCGCCCCAGCCATACCCACCACCTTGGTCCACCTGGATTGGGGGCTGGCAGCGGATTGAAAGAAGTTGGGGTAACTGACAAAATCCCCACCAACGTTTTGCTGGGTACTGACCTGGGACGGTTAGTAGCCCGGTATGAGCCTACTCCAAACCCCGTGGAGCCTGCATCCCCAGCAGAAGTTCAGGACTCTTGCCAGGTGCTGTTTGATAATGCTGTGCAAGTGGGGAGTGCTGGCGAGACCCCAGGGGCTATGGACTGTGTACTAGGAGCCAGCCCTAGTGATTCTCTAGTGCCTAGGCCTGGAGTGGGACATGTTGATACAAGGAATGCAGAACCGGATGATGTCATTTATGACGCACGGACTATCGATGCAATCGATGCTGGAACTGTTGATGCCACGGGTGAAGTGCTGAGTAGCAATGTGTGCCATGCTGCAGATAATGTTGATGTTTTATGTGATGTCCCAAATGACAATATATGTAGGGCTGATAATGCTGATGTCATATGTGTTGTGCTACATAATGCTGTGTGTCATGTGGACACTCCGTCAGCTGCCGGAGTAACCAGCGGCGCTCGCTGGGCTGCAGCAGCTGGATTGCCCACTGAAGGGGCAGGCGGCACCAGGCCAGGTCTTCCCCCTTCAGATGTTTTTAAGACCAAAGGTGATGTGGGTTATGATATGGGTAATGTGGGCGCTCCCTCAGCTGCCGTGGTAACCCGCAGCGCTAGTGGGTCTACAGCAGAGGGACTGTCCGCTGAAGTGGCAAATGGTTCTGGGTCAGCAACATCCACTCCGGAACCTGGCCCTGAGGGCCCAGGAGCCTCTCTGTCTGCAGCCTTCCTAGAATGTGTGACAGGCAGCACTGAGCTCTCTGGGGCGGTTCGATTTGACAGCAGCCTGGAAGAGCTCAGGGGGCTAGCCAGCAGGTCACCAGCTGGGAGGGGCGGGCTGAGAGGGTTCTGGGAAGTTATTCCCTCGGAGCTGTCCGAAGGGGAGGAGGCAGACCGGCAGATCGTTCCCCAAAGGGACCGAGAGATAGCTCCTGCCATTATAGAGAAAGTGCGTGTAGCGACGGTTGGAACCCTCCCCCAGCTGCAGCACTGTCTCTATGGTCGCGAATTCACGGTCGTCACTGACCCACATTCCCCTGGTTGGGTACGTCAGGTTGCCAAGGGCAACGACACATTGCTGCAACCTGACCTAGCTTTCCATTCGTATAGCTTGGAGCTAACTGACAGGTGGGGAACCCTCCTGAGGATGCTAAAGGGTTACCCCACCCGGCCAGGCCGTCAATGTAGGCTATGGCAGGATGATTTGTTAGAATCACCTGCCAGCGCTATCCGCAAGGGGAGCAATCATGGGAATGCTGATGGGCTGTCCCGTCAAGCAGAACCAACAGTGTAGGTGCTGGCAGGATGATCTGGGAAGATCGTCTGCCTTGCACCAAGTTAACGGTGGAGGTGTGGAGATATATTGAGGTGCTGATGATATTAGGGAGTACAGAAACCTATTCTATCATTTTTATGTCTGCTGTATATCTTTCAGAGGTGGAGGTCAGCCAGTATGGCCTGAAGATATTGGCAGCTAGCTTCATGGACTATTAATGTGATTGTGTGTGGTGTCAATAGACAGACAAAAGGGAACCTCATTACCTGTTTCTGGCTGTCCAGAGGAACTGTACGCTGTGATCTTTTGTATTGATGTAGACAGCTGCCATTGTCTTCAGTGAATGGACCAGTCCCCTTCAATAGGCAAGGAAATAATGAGGAGGACGCTTTTTGATGTCTGGTAGGATACAATCTCACCTATTGAATTCTGCAGACTTCAAGAAGCTAAAACAGGAACCCCTTTGAAGTTTGCATATCACAAGAAAGATTATGACAAGCGTTCGGTGATGTCACAAACGGGGAAAGTGCATTAGTTCCTGGGGGCTGGACATTAAATGCCCCAGGGGACACTTCAGACTATTTAAGCTGACCCAGGACAGCCACCGGTATCTGCTCTTGGAGTTAGCGCATAGCTAGAGTTGATCTCGACTTCTGGTCGAACAAGCGGCATGCTCCTGCCGACAACGTTGAGACCTTCAAGTTGGTAACGGTTTTTTTAATCCCCATTTTTATTTTACGCAAATATCCGTGTGTGTTATCTTTGTAACTTTTATCTTGTAACTATTTTTACTTTGTTTTTTGTAATCTTTTGTATATATTAAGTTCTGCATTGTTCTATGTTTTTCTGGAATATTAAATTATTATTTAATAAGCTTGATTTCTGCCGTACTACACTAACACTCATAGCCTAAAGGAGACTGCAGTGTAGCTGTGTATAAGTCCGTGCCTAGTTGTATGTTTGAGCAACACTACCATATGAAATTGTAATTGCATTGTGTGTGGGGGCGTTTGTCATATGTTGGCCTAAAGCGCGCAGCTGACCCAACGTACGAAACGCCAGTGCGAGTAGCTAACAGTATAGTTCGGAACGACTGTTAGTGGTTTTGCTGCACGACAGTGTAACTTGCATTACAAGTCAATGTCTAATTGTGCTGTGTTACTGTACAACTGTACTGTGTGTGTGAGTGCGTGGCGTTCTCGTATTCGGCCTAAGCGCAAAGCTGACCCAAATACGAAAACGCGGAGTGCGCGCTGAGGACTCGACAGCAGAGTGGAAGTGTCTAGCGAACCGCTAGTGGTGGCAGTGAGAGGTGTTCTGAGGGGTCCCAGCCTTGTTTTATCTTGACTAAGGCTGCTTCCCCTCTCAGTCTGGTCAAACCCGCAGTCGGGAACTGTATACGCAGGCATGCCGGTTCCTGACAGCCATATTTACAAAATATCACATTCCGGTATGTAAGTGAAAGGCATCATTCAATATTAATCGAGTAGGTGTGTATTATGACACCACGAGGGGTCGAAGCCAATAGCCGGGTCTGGGGGATGGCTAAGATGAGGTCACATTTAACTCTTTCCTAGTCAGTATTAAAGGGCCGGAGGGGCCAACGGAGCGCACTCTGTTTCCTACTTTCATGCTCTCTATATGCTGACTGGACCACCTAATTATTTCCTTTCCTTATGTATCTGATATAATGTATGCTGTACATAGGTAGTCTAGAAGATGTAACATAGGATAGACCTAAGAAGATGACCTGATTATCTTCAACAGGAAGGTGATCAAGTGCTTGTAACGCAACCTGAGAATCTGCTTTGCTAAGATATGATGAACTGTATCTGTATATCTGTGTACTTAATAAACTCCATCCGACTGTAACGCTTGGTGGTGTATTCTCCACAGTCAGCATGCAACGCATGAGCTGGCGTGGAGGAGGTACACACACTAGCACCAGGAAACAGGCTATCCCTAGTATAGTGGAGGGGAGGACTGACTCCAATAGGAGATTGTGGCGCACAGAGCCGGTGCAGATCTGACAGCCACAAACAATGCTTTCGTTATAACGTCTCAGCGCAAAGTAGCGCTGAGCGCACAAACCAGAACTGAGGAGATCAGGACAGGTAGACAGAATGAACGCTTGCTAGCTAGCGGCTACTTAGCGACAGCAAGCGTCCAAAACCAGACAGACTGGAATGAGGCAGCCAATGCGATGCGGCGATGGCGTGCCTCACAAAGACAGGACAGGATAGTCAGAAAATAGCAGGATTAAGATAGATGAACGTAACACAGATAAATATACAATAAGTATGTTTTCCTAGCGTATTACAATTACAGCTATCAATGAAACTATTTGTAACGTCTGACTAACATATGTATATATCGGCAATGAACCGATATATGACATAAGCAGGAACGCTGACTAAGACTGGAGTAATACAGGGAACAGGACTCAGAAGGATTCGCTATCTCTTCGCAGAGATGAACGCAATCCACAAACAGTAACAGAACAGGATTCAGAAGGATTCGTTATCTCTTCGCAGAGATGAACGCAATCCACAAACGGTAACAGGACAGGATTCAGAAGGATTCGTTATCTCTTCGCAGAGATGAACGCAATCCACAAACAGGACCAGAAGCAGGGTAACTACCTCAGCACGGGTGGTCACGGTACGCGCAACCTACCAAAACGTGCTGGAAAGCTGACTAACTGCACACAGGATATAAACAGTTCGTGTACGTATACATCAGCGACACTGATGTATTAACGTAACACAAATACAAGGAAAATAATAAACGTGCTGGTATGCATATATATTGGCAATGAACCAATATATGATGCAAAGACCAGCAAAGTATCTTTATGACAAGAAACACGATCGGGGGCTAAAGCGACAGCAAGACTGGCTTACACTGAAGCTATGAAAACCCAAGGAAACCCTGCAGGAAGCAGATCTTTATACTGAGGTCATCCAATGGGAGCAGACATGCAGATTCCCACACAGGTGAATGATAATCAGTCACAAGCTGACAGCAGGGAAAGACAGACAAAGCTATGCAACTTGCATGGAAATAGATCAGAACTGCCTGAGCTGCAGCACTACTACTTCCAGTAATAGCTGCTGCAGCAGCGATCATTACACCGACATTGAAGAAGCCTGAGAACGGTCTATCTCCAATAATGCTTGCTGTGTGGAGAGTCAAGTTATCTCACAGTCTGTGAGGTGCCACTCCAGAAAGTGGCTGGTGTCGAAGATAAAAGGTGATTTATAACAGTGGTGCCGATAAACCCTTCACTGTCTAGTGAAACAGGCAGACAAGGGCCAGGGGCCGAAGTTTTCAAGACATTCCACAGCGAAACTAGCAGAGTAGACGCGGACTGGAAAGCTTATCAAGCTGATAAGTGGTGTGCGTGAGCCAGCACACGGGCTGCAGTTCGAGGAAATCAGCGGCGAAACTCTTGGATGTTAAAATTAAGCTGCAGGTGCACATGCAGTTAAAAGCCTAAACAGGATCGCGAAGTATGGGAGCGCTCCGAGGCCGGCTCGCAACTGCCGCGGGAGAAGTCGATCCACTGAACGGAAGGGGGCCCGCTCAGGAGCTCCAGGTGTGTCCTATCAGTTTCGTGGGAAAGTTGCTACGGCTGATCGGATTTTCAAGCGATTAGAAGTCCGCGGACCAGGCAAGTATGGTTTACGTTGTTATATTGCATTGTCTTTATTGTATTTTGAGTTGTACAAGGTGATAATGCATTCTGTGTTATGTGCAGCTGCAATGTTAGATTGGAGGCTGTGTACTTCTTCCCCCTCCCGTGAGTGGTGGGAAGGGGGGGGGGGGTATAGCTCCGGTGTAAAGCGTACATAGTGCTGTCTTATGATTTAATGTTTCTGTGTTGCATGTTCCGGCTTACATAGTGGTTATATCCACATTTGTCACAGGCATGTTTTCTTTCGCTGGACAGATGTTAACTGTGTTATCTGCTGTTTTTTTTTTTCTTTCTCTCGCGCTTTCGTTTCTCAGAGAGTGTCTGCTACTGTCTACGCAGTGGGTTAGGAGAGCTGGGAGTGATGCCAGCTGGGTTTCAGTTCAGATGTGTGTGTAGTGTCCCCCGCTGCAGAGTAGCGAATGGGGGAGTGAGAGAGAGAGGCTGGTAGAGAGAGCGTAGAGAAAAAGCAAGCTTGTTCCAGTTAGTGCTAAATGTTAAATGTTTTTTTAATGTCTGCATAAGTTTATGTTGTTTTCACGGATCGTGGAGCGTGTTGGGCCAGCTACGGCTGATAGATGTTCGTCTCAGAATAAGTTTGTAACTGGGATGGTAACGGTTAAGTTGTTGTTTGAAGTTATACAGCAATGGTTTTTATGTCAAAAGAGGACACAGCACGCTCTAGTAGTTCTGAGGTATGTCTGAGATAAGCGGAATGCTGATTTTCTGCAATGTGTAATTATGCTATATGTAACTAGGCATAAAATGTTTGTTCTGTTTGATTTTGTTTTTTCTCCTAATGTGTATAGGATTAAGAGGTTGCTATGGGAGATTGTATAGCAGCCATCTTAACTGGCAGTCCAGGACTCAAAATGGCGGCATTGAGGAGGACCCGTCCCCACAAGTCATGGCAGGGGGGAGGAGGGGCTGGAGGATTCACGTCACGTCAGGCTGTGCTCACGGCAACGGGCAGAGCAGCTGAGAGGAAGGGATGGTAGAGATAATGAGACACTCTACTGAGTATCTCGGATCCCGGAGTATTTTCCCAGAGCCTGGGTCCATGGAAAGGAAGGCCAGAATATGTGCACCAAGCAGTTGCTGTGCGACTAGCATGGTCACGGATAGGAAATGTTTCCCAGCTTGGGGCATGGAGACACGTAGAAGTCAGATATTTCCTAGGGAGTGATTTGCAAGCGCAGCGCAGATCAGGGAAGTATCTGTACTGGGTTGCTTAGGGGATTATTCCTTTAAGTGAGGCACCTTAACGGGTGGTGCAGCATGAGTTCCCAATAGAGTAAAAGGGGGGACAGTGCATCAGGGGGTGCCGGAGTTGGAGAAAAAAAGGGAATTGACCAATCCAGGTATCCGTCGCCGCGGCTGCAGAGCGGTAACGTTTTTTCCAGTTTTGTCGTGGACAGGGCCAGAGCTTGACGAAGAGGTTAATGCTGGGCTGGGGCTGTTTGTGCATTTTTCTCGTCCACTGATTGGTCAAATTTTTTTTTCCAGCTTCTACCAAGTGTAGCACAAATAACAAGAACTGGCAGCAGTTCATGGGGCAATTATAAAGATGACGGAATTGCCATTTACAGAGTGACAGTGTATCAGTACAGTGTTTGCCATATGACTACCTACCAAGTGGGCATTCAGGGATCTGCATACAGGCATTTGACGCTGGAATGCTTAGCCCTGCACCCTGTGTAGTTTAAGTGCAAAGTGCTCCTTCCTACAGGGAGGTAGCCTTTTTTTTTTGTAGTCTGGGGGTTGTAGCACGGCAAACATTGGTCATAGGGTAGAACACACAGGACTTCTAGCAGAGCTGGTATCGCATGAAAGTTCTAGGTAAGTAAATGCGAAAATGAGCAAGACCATTGCAGGCTCACCTGCAAAGCAGCAACAGGTGTGTGGCATCCGTACTCTGTGCATACGACGGCCGCGTATGTACAGAAGGGGGGGTTGTGGAGAGAGCTTGCAATGAGGTGAGAGCTTCCAAAGGTGAAGTCCGCGGGAGCATATTTTAAACAGGTAAGTACTTAGGATAGTACTTAGGTAGGGGGAGAACTCCAATCTACCAAAAAGAGTAAACAGAGTTCATGAGAACCATAAAGCAACGAGATCAATTACGGTATATATTGATCAATTTAAAGTGTACAGAGTACAAGCCGCAGGGCGAAACCCAAATCATTAATAAGAATTGATTTGTTTGTATTTCGATTTCAGGAGTTTGGCAATATGGAAGCAAAGAGAGCTGAGGTGCTGGCAGCCGAGACAGAGATGTCAGTCGGATAAGCGAAAGGTTCCAGATGCCAATCCGAGTTTGGAGAACAGCGAGATTCCTGAGATTGGAAAGAGACTAAAAAACGAGATTCCTGAGATCGGAAAGAGACTAAAAAAAAACTGACTGAGCAAAGCATAATGCAAATTGCTAATGTTTTTCTTTCCCAAGGAGGTGCTTTTATAACGAAGAGTACCGTGCTGATGGTGATCCTAGGCTGCCATTTCGTCCTAGAAGAACGAAGAGAGGACATTCTCATGAATAATAAGGGGTAATGAGAAAACAAGGCCCAAGCATGCTAATGTTTGGTGACAAAGGTACTGATCCTTTCACACCTACCTCTGATTGGCACAGATGAACCAAGCAGGGATGGAGGAAAAGAGCACTTGTGCCAGGTGGAAACAAATTTCATGGCACAATGTTGGTGAAAGGTCTGAAGGGTCAGGTGTGCTGGAAGTCTGAATTTAAAGGCAGTGTAAATCTGCTCTTGAATGTCACACTTCCAGAATCGATGCACCGATCCAAAGTTTTTTTAAAAGGTACATTGCAGTACAATGGGTACATGCAAAAGGTGGAGTGTGTGATTCGGGGGTACCTTGTCTTGGTTATCCAGAGTGAGATGGTTCCAGATTGGAGAGGAACGAGCAGGAGGCGTCAGTTCTCCGACAGGAGAGACGCAGGGGACAACATCGCGCTCTGGGGTTACCAACAGAGAGTGTCTCTGAAACAACTATACACACGTAAAGGCTGGAAAGCCGAGGGTTTGTGGTTCTGGAAACAAGAAGTAAAAATCGAGATCAAGCCACATTTCTTGGTGACAAAGAGGGTGGGGAGAGCGATTATGGGGGGGGAGGGGGGGAGCCAACACAGGGAACCCCATTCTCCCTACACGGGTCACAACAGGGGACAATATTACACAGTCCATATGCAGCCACTTATCCTCATGCTAGTTGGGTAAGTGAAGAGGTACTCTTAATTGAAAGATTGCAGAGAGTACAGTCTTCCCGTGCTCAGGTACACATTTTGCCTCACATAAGGGGGGAAGAGGTCCAATCAGGGCAGTTGGGGACATATTTTGTCAGGGAGATACTAAAATATCCTGTACAACTGAGATTGGACAAGGAGAGGTTTATCGAATTTCTGGAGAAGGATCTTTTGCATGGAAGCTTCGAGATGTTTGGGTGAACAAATGGAAAGGGTGCAACACTTCTTTACGCACCGCTACTTCCTTAGTTCCCACCTCAAACCATGTCTTACACCATGACCTGAGAGGTCAACATTTTTTTGGTGGTAGACGGGGAGGTGAAACAAGTCGAGTTGCCCTCATACGGGCAATTCTCACAGAGGTACCTGTCTTTGCCGGGGCAAGTCAAATTTAGTGAAGCAGCCTGCTGGCTCAATAACACAGAATGCGAGGCTACCATTCAAAAGATCTGCCATGAAGCCAAACCAATAGTTCCGGTGGCTGAAGGAAAGGTTTGTTTTTTAAACATAATGTCTAATGACACATTCAAGGTACATTTTCATAATTGTTCCGATCAGGTAGATTTTTCGAGGGGAGCTTATTGTATGAGCGGAGATCCCGTATGGATCAAGTCATCCAAGTTTGATGACGTTATTCCTCCAATTGTTAAGAGAACTCTAAAGGTCAAAACTTCAGGGGAGTTCCCATCCTGAAAGATAACACGACATGGGGCAAATGGGAACAGGTTTTGGCCCAAGACGACCACACTTTGTTACAACGGTTAAACAAACAGGACACTAAGTTAGAGGTAAGAAAAGGTTTCCGGCAATGTTCCAGGGACCCTCGGACGGGCCTCTGCAGTTCAAAATTTCTTCCTACACCCACTGGTCGTTGTGACGGGGATGACAACTTTGGGCATCATTATCCAGTTGAGGTTGGGTGTTAAATTACGCAAAACAAATTAACCTAGTCAAGAGATTGGTGCTTCATAAACAATCTCATGAACCAATATTTCCAAATTAAGGGACATACAGGGTTACGGGTATAGGTGTAGTAGTACCTGGGATGGAGCTGATTGTATAAAGGCACTCTTTTAGAAGGCACCTGGCACTGCTCCGTCGTGTAACAGACAAACGAGTTTCATTTTTCTGTGGTCATGCAAGTTTGTGAGTGATACGCAAGTGACGCAAATGCTGAGAATGTGGTATAGAGGGACTTAGAAGTAGGGCCTCCCCAGAGAGCCTGGTTACCGGAAGACCAAGAGGTCTTGCCCTCTCTCCCAGGGATAACCGCCTATAGCAGAGATGTTGTGTGAGCACGAACATCGAAAAGTGAAACATAAAGAAAATAAACCAGGTACTGTTGGGTTCAGAACCTGGGATCTGTGGATCAAGCCATTTTAGGGGGGATTGTTATAATTTAAGTAGGCCTCAGTTATTGGGACTGAGTTTTAGGTAAAAGGGTTGTTCGCAGAGTATACCTTGAGTTTCTTGTGATGCAGGCAGAAGCATCTCAGTGTCTGCTTGAAGCAGATGATGCAAGCAGATACTGAGAACATGTTCCCGAAGGAAGGCCACAGGCCTACACTGCCCCAGACAAATGGACTACGAGAACAATCAACATAGGCCATATTTACTAAATATCACATTCCGGTATGTAAGAGAAAGGCTTCATTAAATATTAATCGAGTAGGTGTGTATTATGACACCACGAGGGGTCGAAGCCAATAGCCGGGTCTGGGGGATGGCTAAGATGAGGTCACATTTAACTCTTTCCTAGTCAGTATTAAAGGGCCGGAGGGGCCAACGGAGCGCACTCTGTTAACTTCTTTCATGCTCTCTATATGCTGACTGGACCACCTAATTATTTCCTTTCCTTATGTAATCTGATATAATGTATGCTGTACATAGGTAGTCTAGAAGATGTAACATAGGATAGACCTAAGAAGATGACCTGATTATCTTCAACAGGAAGGTGATCAAGTGCTTGTAACGCAACCTGAGAATCTGCTTTGCTAAGATATGATGAACTGTATCTGTATATCTGTGTACTTAATAAACTCCATCTGACATTGAAGAAGCCTGAGAACGGTCTATCTCCAATAATGCTTGCTGTGTGGAGAGTCAAGTTATCTCACGGTCTGTGAGGTGCCACTCTAGGAAGTGGCTGGTGTCGAAAAAAAAAGGTGATTTATAACAATCACATCTCTTTTCATAGTGGTGTGGACTGGGAGAATGACATGGGTGGTGGAGTTATGACATCAATCCCCAGCATGCTTTGCACCTATGGTTTGGAAAGAAAAAAAATAACCTTGGCCCAATTTCACACTGGGGTGGGGATTTCAAGATCATATGTGGAATACGGAACCTAGGGATGAGAAAATCACACTTTAGCATGTGTGATTTTATAAATCTTGGCAATCTATTAGTTTTACAGCAAACTGCAATTTATAACTTAGGTATTCTTTAAACAAATTAGATAAACCTTAAAGAGACTCTGAAGCGAGAATAAATCTCGCTTCAGAGCTCATAGTTAGCAGGGGCACGTGTGCACCTGCTAAACTGCCACAATAGCGCCGCTAAACGGGGGTCCCTTGACCCCCCAACCTCCCACTGCGACACTTGGTCGCAGACTTGGTCGCTCCTGGAGGCAGGGCTAACGGCTGCAGCCCTGCCTCCAGTCGCGTCTGTCAGCGGCGCATCGCCGCCTCTCCCCCGCCCCTCTCAGTGAAGGAAGACTGAGAGGGGCGGGGGAGAGGCGGAGATACGCGCTGACAGACGCGCGTGGGGCAGGGCTGCGGCGGTTAGCCCTGCCCCAACCAGGAAGCGCTCCCCTGCATTACGGAGGGGATTTGGGGGATCAGGGACCCCCGTTAAGCCGCGGCATAGCGGCGGTTTAGCAGGGGCACACATGCCCCTGCTAACTCTGAGGTCTGAAGCGAGATTTATTCTCGCTTCAGACTCTCTTTAAGTGTTCCAACAGCAACCAGGTCTTGACAAATTTATACAAAACTATTTAAGCCAGGAGGGCAAAACCCTGGCCCGACAAAGCAAGGATTATTATTATTATTATTTATTTATAAAGTGCCAACATATCCCGTGGCGCTGTACAATGTAAGGAAACAAACAAGGGATACGTAATGATACAGACAATGATATACATAAAATATGAACACTGGTACAAAATACAGAACAGGTGTATACATTAGCAAATTTAACATGATGGCTAAAATGTATAAATGTATAGCAGAGTTCAAGCAATTAAAATAACACTCCATGACACAAAAGGGTGAGAGCCCTGCCCTTGCAAGCTTACAATCTAAAGGAATGGGGTGGAAACAAGAGGTGGGGTAAGTATACAGTATATGTAGAGGCAGCGCATGATTAGGTTATATAGTGAGGAGTAAATGTAGATGTGAGGTTTAAGGGTGCATGGCCTAAGCTAGAGAATATTCTTGTCGGAAAAGGTGGGTTTTGAGGGAGCATTTAAAGATTTCAAAGGTGTCAGAGTGGCGCATGTGCTGTGGAAGGGCATTCCAGAGGAGGGGTGAGGCACGTGAGAAGTCTTGTACCTGTGAATGTGAGGAGGTAATTAACCCACGTCAGTCCAGCGGTCCGTCAGAGAAGTCGACAGGGGAACATGAAAAGGAGAGTTCCCTCATTAGTCCCTATACGATATCCACTCCTTCCAGATTTTATTGAAATGGTCAAAGTTTTCTACACTAAGAAAGAAAACCTTGTCTATAAGCATTAACATATCCAAACATTGCTTAAACAAAGTGATATCAAGATCTGGGGACCATCGGATTGAGCAGCTCCATTGAGAAGCTAGAAGCATATATCTATAATTAACTCGGAACGCCCCAGGGACATCATCATTCAAAGAGTATAAGAGGGCCTGGGAGGCTGTCAGTGATACTGGAAAGTTAAACACTTCTTGAAACATGGCCCTCCACACTGTCCAAATTTGAGTGGTGACAGGGCATTCCCAGAATACATGCAAAAGAGACCCTTCAGAACCGCAGTTGTGAAAACAGTTTGGAGGGACCGAGTGATAACATTTTAGTGCATTGAATTGAACTGAATTATTGTGTTCAAGAAACCTGTTTTAGATGATGTGAGCTTTGTGCCATGATGCATTATCCTGCTGGAAGTAACCATTAGGAGATGGGTACAATGGGGTTATAAAAGAATGGGCATGGTCAGCAACAATACTCCTGCTCACACTCATGTTGTGCATTTAAACAATGCTAAGCTGGTACATAGGTGCCCAAAGTGTACCAAGAAAATGTCCCCCACACCATAACCCCACCAGCAGCCTGAACTGTTGACTCAACGCTGGATGAATCCATGCTCTCTTTTTTCCCCTCTAAGCTCATTGTCAAAAAAAAAAAAAAACATAAAGAAAAACAGCTGTGCAGAAATGTGCAAATAACGCAGGACAATTATTGTTCAAGAGAGAGGAATCACAATAGATTAAACACTGTTGCATAATATGTGTCCTGTCCCATTGCAGGGCAAAAGAACATCAGTTAACAGTCACTGTACAGTCAAGTGAGCATCATGAATTTTGCTATAAACATAACCACAAAATAAAACTAAAAAAAGGAAAGAAAAAAACACACAAAAAAGAAACAATGTGGTCATCTTC
Source organism: Hyperolius riggenbachi (assembly GCF_040937935.1). Lineage (NCBI taxonomy): Eukaryota > Metazoa > Chordata > Amphibia > Anura > Hyperoliidae > Hyperolius > Hyperolius riggenbachi. Next base: position 273,215,617 of record NC_090647.1, on the reverse strand, counting down.
AATAGCCATATTAATGATTCTGCCACCCCCACCTTCCATTAAAGAGCCCATAAATCAGGTGGCCACACACCATACCGTTTTTGAAATATCTTTTCAATTCAAGAATTGCAATACATTGTTATGACTTATTACAACATTTCAAACATCTGACCAATGTACCACATGCATATGTTCATCCCCCCCCTCCCCCATTATGAAAAAGAATGATTGAAAACCCTGGAAAAAATGCTTGTACATCAATAAATTGTCAATCTATCCTACACCCTTCAATTTTCATATAAATTGATCAGAAAAATCCAACACCTCTGATCTTCTTTTATTGAATACAAATGGGAAATTCAATCAGATTTCTCAAATGATTTAAAAAAATGCTTTCAAACTTTCTGTACAAACAATAATTTTTACTGTCGAATTGACATAAAATTGGATCATTTTATTGTATGGTGTGTGGCCATCTATAGAGTCAGAGCACCACATGCTTTCTTAATGTAACTGCAAAATGCATTGCTGCTTTTACATTACACAAGAGAGATTTGCATTTGAACTGGAGCTGCCTTGAAAGGGCCTCTAGGTGTGGTTTTCCCCATCCAAACAGTCCTAGTCCGCGCCTGACCTTGATAATGTGCAGCTATTTCCCTCTTCGTAGCAAATTAATCCATGATGCACTTTATAGCTGGACAATGTTTCCCCTGTGATATTTTCTCATGATTGTCTGCTTCTTTGCTCCTGAGTAGATATTTACCTGTTGTGAACACAAGATGGTAATATAAAGAAACAAGAGCATTCCTCTCTAGTTTATAGAGTGAATAGAACAAATATGGGAAAATCACCACACAGCCCATTATCTCTCTAGTGAAGTTCAGCTGCAATGTGTTTTATATCACAGTGCAGATGTTAATTAAAACCAGGCCCGTTTCCAGGGCCGTGCGGCCCATGCGTGCGCCCTGGGCGCCGAAGGACTGTGGGCGCAGTAACGGAGGGGGGAGCCGCAGCCGCAGGGAGGGCAGCCCGACCTCTCCCTCCCTCCCTCTGCTCTCTGGGCGCCCTCCGTGCTCCCCCCTCCGAGTCTGACTGCACAGGAAGCGCTGTGTACAGAGCGCATTAGCGCAACTCACCTCCCTCCCTGGTTCCAATCGCCGCCGGTCTCCTCTTCTCTACATAGCCGCTCATACACACACGCTGCTTCCTGTTTACCCGGAAGCAGCGTGTCAGCGGCTATGAGGAGAAGACAGAAGAGGAGACCGGCGGCGATTGGAACCAGGGAGGGAGGTGAGTTGCGCTAATGCGCTCTGTACACAGCAGCGCTTCCTGTGCAGTCAGACTCGGAGGGGGGAGCACGGAGGGCACCCGGAGAGGAGAGGGAGGGAGAGGGAGGGCTGCCCTCCTCGCGGCTGCGGCTCCCCCATCCGTTATGGGGCAACAGCTTCCTATCTAACCTATACTAAGGGGCACCTACCTAATCTAACCTATACTGGGGGGCAGCTACCTAATCTAACCTATACTGGGGGGCACCTACCTAATCTAACCTATACTGGGGGCACCTACCTAATCTAACCTATACTGGGGGGGCACCTACCTAATCTAACCACACTGGGGGGGGCACCTACCTAATCTAACCTATACTGGGGGGGCACCTACCTAATCTAACCACACTGGGAGGGCACCTACCTAATCTAACCTATACTGGGGGGCACCTACCTAATCTAACCTATACTGGGGGGCACCTACCTAATCTAACCACACTGGGGGGGCACCTACCTAATCTAACCTATACTGGGGGGCACCTACCTAATCTAACCACACTGGGGGGGCACCTACCTAATCTAACCTATACTGGGGGGGCACCTACCTAATCTAACCTATACTGTTGGGCACCTACCTAATCTAACCACACTGGGGGCACCTACCTAATCTAACCTATACTGGGGTGCACCTACCTAATCTAACTTATACTGGGGGGAAGCTACCTATCTAACCTATACTGGGGGACACCTACCTAATCTAACCTATACTGGGGGGCACTTACCTAATCTAACCTATAGGCAAAAAGCAAGAGGGTAGTCGGCACATGCAAGCAGGATAGCATAAAAAAGCTTTATTCTTGAGGCTTCATGCAAAGTAGCATAACGTCAATGTTCATATAAAAAATTGTAGTCCTACCCGTTACTTAGAATGGCTGTGGGGTGAGGTGGGAGCAGTGGGGGCCGCCTGACGACCGTTTCGCTCTCCTGAGCGTCTTCTGAGGCAATGCGCACTGCCTCAGAAGACGCTCAGGAGAGCGAAACGGTCGTCAGGCGGCCCCCACTGCTCCCACCTCACCCCACAGCCATTCTAAGTAACGAGTAGGACTACAATTTTTTATATGAACATTGACGTTATGCTACTTTGCATGAAGCCTCAAGAATAAAGCTTTTTTATGCTATCCTGCTTGCATGTGCCGACTACCCTCTTGCTTTTTGCCTATCATATTCTGCTTCTCTTCAAGTCTGAGCACGCAAATGACAGCATAACCTGTTACTAATCCTCTGGCAGTGCATCATTGTCTCTGTGTATCTTTTGCAGCAGTTGCAGTGCCGGTTCTATTGTGTCTACTCTTTGTTTTTGTCTAATCTAACCTATACTGGGGGGCACCTACCTAATCTAACCACACTGGGGGGCACCTACCTAATCTAACCACACTGGGGGGCGCCTACCTAATCTAACCTATACTGGAGGACCCCTACCTATCTAACCTGTATTGGGGGCACCTACCTACCTAGCTTATACTGGTGGCAACTATACTAGCTACCTATATTGGAGGCACCTACCTAACTAACCTATACTGGGGGCACCTACCTATCTAACCTAGGATGGGGGCAACTATTCTGACTCCCTATATTAGGGGCAACCTACCTATCTTTATCTATACTGGGGCACCTGCCTATCTAACCTATACCGGGGGCACCTGCTTATCTAACCTATACTGGGGGCAACTATACCGGCTACCTATACTGGAGACACCTACCTGGCTAACCTATACTGGGGCACCTATGCCTGGCTACCTATACTATGCCTAGCTACCTATACTGGGGGGACCTATAGCTGGCTACCTATACTGAGTGCAACTAGACCTGGCTAACCTACACTGCAGACATGTATACCTGGCTTCGCGGGGGCGCAATTTTAACCCTCGCCATGGGTGTATTTTAGCCTAGAAACTGCCCTGATTAAAACTCACACCTCACTGTCCCACGCCCACTGTTGCACAAAAGCAAGAGGTGCCTTATAATATAATTTCTTATTTCTGAACCTGTTTTGGCATATTTTGTGTCATACCATATCCATCTCAGATCACTGATAAACTGTCACCAAAAAGTGTCTGCTTGTCTACCCAAATCTATCACGTATGACTTGCACATGTAAGTGCTTTAATACATTTGCTTCAAGGCCCACTGTGACCTGGATTGTGCAAACATCAGTAAAGTGTGATTATAGTGTTTCTTCCCCTAATATCTTTACTGTTTTACTTATTATCATGCATGCTAAAAAGCACAAGTCATTTTTCCTCCCTGCAACATATCTGTTCCTGTGTCTTTACTTACCGGTTGTGAACACAAGATGGCAGTGTCTTCTCTGGCACTGTACAGAGTGTAATACAGACAAAAGGAAAACATAAAATGCTCCTATTACATGATATAAGCAAGCTGCATTATGACATAGTCAAGCTACACAGGTGAACCTGTTTCCCTTAGAGTCTAACATATAGCCTCACTCACCTTTAAGACTACAACCCCTACAAAATAAAATAAAATCATTGTTAACATTTTATTTTCATCTCCTACCCAATTTTTTCCACTATTTTCTATTATTGGTATAGTTAAAAAAAAGTAGGCAAAGAAACAAAAATACCTTTATTTCAAAACCAAATATTTTGCCTTACATTGTACCAGCAACATAATTTAATTATGATATATTGAATAAGTAGCTGAATACAAAATGTGATATTAATCAAGATCAGTACATTAGTTTTTTTTTTTTAAACTGTTGTTTATAGGTGAAAAACAAAAAATAGTGTATTTTTAATTTTTTTACCTTTTTAAAATGGAAATTGAATTTGTTTGAACAAAATACTGCCTGAAAAAGTAAAGGGCTTAAAATTATTGTATGACAGATTCATCTTCAGCCTTACCTCATTCAGATACTTCATAGCTGTCCAGGTACGAAACAATGAAAATGGGTGCATGATGCACCTGTTAATTTGGGTGCTGCCATAGCCCACAATGTACGGTAATTACTGGCTATAGTGGTGCCAGGAGGGTAATCTGGGAGCATGGCACCCAATTTTAGCTATATATGAAGAAATCACTGGGAGGCTCCATTTCGGTGACTGACTCCAAGCTCAATCCAAAACGTGAGAGGGAAGTCCCAACCATGATACTTACTTTGGTGGTGGTGGTGGTGTTGGTGGTGTGTGTCTGTGTGTGTGTGTGTGCGTGCGTGCGTGTGTGTGTGTGTGTTTGTGTTGGGGGGGGGGTGTTGTCCCGGTTCAAGGTCGGCAGACATTTTCCCTCTTTTCCAGTTGGGTTTTGTAGTGCTATGTCTGTAGGTTATCTTGTAAGCACTATATTGATTGAAAGCTTTGCTCTGTGATCTGCCATTTGTGCTCATCGTCCAGGATACACTAGAAAAATGTGCAGAAACTTGTCTTTGATCTGCACATCAAACAATGTGCTCCTTTTAGACATTGTTGGAAACTAGTGTGTGGATAATAAAGGAGGTTAGAAAAGCTGTCAGGTGGACCTCCCAAAATACTTTTGGTATACTTCTGTATGAGGTGGTACCACTTTATGTTTGCTGGATTGATGGTACAAGAGTCTCATTCTTTCTTAGACCAGAGGCACATGCTTCCAGAAACTACTGTAGCTTTAAAGACCATTATTTCTGTGTTTAACAGTATTTGAAGTTTAAAGGACTACTATTTTGAAAAAAAAATTAAAAATTTAAACACACAAATATAAGATGTATAATTTTATAAGGGAGTTTTCTTCGGAACAGTTTCTAGGCTAAATTTCACCCAGGGCGAGGGTGTAAAAATCGCCCCTCCCCCCCCACCGTGGAGCCAGGTATAGGTGCCCACAGTATAGGTTAGCTACGTAGGTGCCACCAGTATATGTTAATTAGCTAGGTGCCTGCAGTATAGGTTGGATAGGTAGATGCCCCCAGTATAGGTTAGATAGGTAGGTGTCTGCTGCATAGGTTAGGTAGGTAAGTGACTGCAGTATAGGTTAGATATGTAGGTGACTACAGTATAAGTTATATAGGTAGGTGACTGCAGTATAGTTTAGGTAGGTAAGTGACTGCAGTATAGGTTAGATCGGTAGGTGACTGCAGTATAGGTTAGGTAGGTAAGTGACTGCTGTATATGTTAGATAGGTAGGTGACTGCAGTATAGGTTAGGTAGGTAAGTGACTGCTGTACAGGTTAGATAGGTAGGTGAATGCAGTACAGCTTAGATAGGTAGGTGCCAGTATAGGTTAGGTAAATGACTGCAGTATAGGTTAGGTAGGTAAGTGACTGAGGTATAGGTAAGGTAGGTAAGTAATTGCAGTATATCTTAGATAGGTAGGTGACTGCAGTATAGGTTAGGTAGGTAAGTGATTGCAGTGTAGGTTAGGTAAGTAGGTGCTGCAGTATAGGTTAGGTAGGTAAGTGACTGCAGTATAGGTTAGGTAGGTAAGTAACTGCTGTATAGGTTAGGTAGGTAAGTGACTGCAGTATAGGTTAGGTAGGTAAGTGACTGCAGTATAGGTTAGGTAAGTAGGTGCTGCAGTATAGGTTAGGTAGGTAAGTGACTGCAGTGTAGGTTAGGTAAGTAGGTGCTGCAGTATAGGTTAGGTAGGTAAGTGACTGCAGTGTAGGTTAGGTAGGTGCTGCAGTATAGATTAGGTAGGTAGGTGTTGCAGTATAGATTAGGTGGGTGGGTAAGTGCTGCAGTATAGATTAGGTAGGTAGGTAGGTGCTGCAGTATAGATTAGGTAGGTAGGTGTTGCAGTATAGATTAGGTAGGTGGGTAAGTGCTGCAGTATAGATTAGGTAGGTAGGTAGGTGCTGCAGTATATATTAAGTAGGTAGGCGCTGCAGTATAGGTTAGGTAGGTAGGTGCTGCAGTATAGATTAGGTAGGTGGGTAAGTGCTGCAGTATAGATTAGGTAGGTAGGTAGGTGCTGCAGTATAGATTAGGTAGGTAGGTGCTGCAGTATAGATTAGGTAGGTAGGTAGGTGCTGCAGTATAGATTAGGTAGGTGCTGCAGTATAGATGAGGTAGGTAGGTAGGTGCTGCAGTATAGGTAGGTAGGTAGGTGCTGCAGTATAGGTTAGGTAGGTAGGAAGGTGCTGCAGTATAGATTAGGTAGGTAGGTAGGTGCTGCAGTATAGATTAGGTAGGTGGGTAAGTGCTGCAGTATAGATTAGGTAGGTAGGTCGGTGCTGCAGTAAAGATTAGGTAGGTAGGTGCTGCAGTATAGATTAGGTAGGTAGGTAGGTGCTGCAGTATAGATTAGGTAGGTAGGTAAGTGCTGCAGTATAGATTAGGTAGGTAGGTGCTGCAGTATAGATGAGGTAGGTAGGTAGGTGCTGCAGTATAGGTTAGGTAGGTAGGAATGTGCTGCAGTATAGTTTAGGTAGGTAGGAAGGTGCTGCAGTATAGGTTAGGTAGGAAGGTAGGTAGGTGCTGCAGTATAGATAAGGTAGGTGGGTAGGTGCTGCAGTATAGATTAGGTAGGTAGGTGCTGCAGTATAGATTAGGTAGGTAGGTGCTGCAGTATAGATTAGGTAGGTAGGTAGGTGCTGCAGTATAGATTAGGTAGGTAGGTAGGTAGGTGCTGCAGTATAGATTAGGTAGGTGCTGCAGTATAGATGAGGTAGGTAGGTAGGTTCTGCAGTATAGGTTAGGTAGGTAGGTGCTGCAGTATAGATGAGGTAGGTAGGTAGGTGCTGCAGTATAGGTTAGGTAGGTAGGAAGGTGCTGCAGTATAGGTTAGGTAGGTAGGAAGGTGCTGCAGTATAGGTTAGGTAGGAAGGTAGGTAGGTGCTGCAGTATAGATAAGGTAGGTGGGTAGGTGCTGCAGTATAGATTAGGTAGGTAGGTGCTGCAGTATAGATTAGGTAGGTAGGTAGGTGCTGCAGTATAGATTAGGTAGGTAGGTAGGTAGGTAGGTGCTGCAGTATAGATTAGGTAGGTGCTGCAGTATAGATTAGGTAGGTGCTGCAGTATAGATGAGGTAGGTAGGTAGGTTCTGCAGTATAGATTAGGTAGGTAGGTAGGTTCTGCAGTATAGATTAGGTAGGTGCTGCAGTATAGATTAGGTAGGTGCTGCAGTATAGATGAGGTAGGTAGGTAGGTGCTGCAGTATAGATTAGGTAGGTAGGTGCTGCAGTATAGATTAGGTAGGTAGGTAAGTGCTGCAGTATAGCTTAGATAGGTGGGCAGGCAGCGTGGTGGGATCGGGCATAATAGTAATAACTCACCTTGTTCTTCAGCAGAATAGCCGATCTCGTCCCACGCTGCTTCAATGTACTTCCTTTCCCGGCATCTGTCTCAGTAACAGCTCCCCCTGTGTTGACATGCGGAACATCAACACAGGGGGCGCTGTTACTGAGACAGATGCCGAGAAAGGAAGTACATTGAAGCAGCGTGGGACGAGATCGGCTATTCTGCTGAACGAAGGTGAGTTATTACTATTATACCGGCTCCCACCGCCACAGCGCCCCCCTTAGGCCGCAACAATACAGCGCCCCGGGCGATTGCACGCATCGCACGCCCATTTATTTTCCAAAGCACTTATTGAGTGAGTGTCAGAATAGCGTGGAAGCAAGTAGGCAGGTTGCAGAAAATGATTAAGATGGAATGGGGTCCAAGGCAAGACACAAGGTTTTTTCCCACCACTGATGATCACCTGGCTTTTTTAGTAAGATTTGGTGGGCGCTAGCATCCATTAGGCCCCTAGATACGCTTCAGGCCCTAGGCAATTGCCTAGGCTTGCCTTGTGGATGATCCGGCTTTGGCAGGTTGGCATCTTTGGATAGATCCTCTCCAGGGAGTGTTTTTGTATAGAATAAAGGAAATACTGAGACTCCATGAGGAGGTAGACTAATCCAAAATCATTCAGTTTTACCTATTCCAGTCGGGGATATTGAACCCGCTTGGTTAAAAACATACTAACCTCTCAGCTATGATTGTATTGACTGCCATTGGCCTCACTGAACCCTCTGGATCCATATTCATCTTCTTATACTTTTTCTTTTCCTCTATCTCTTCATTTCTTCTCTTCTCTTTTCTCTCCTCTTTCTTTTCCTCATCTTCTCATTTGTTGGGTATGATCAATGGATATCTTTTTCATGCACAGCTGCACTTATTATATATATGTTACTATATACAGGATCTTCTAAAAAAATTAGCATATTGTGATAAAGTCCATTATTTTCTGTAATGTACTGATAAACGTTAGACTTTCATATATTTTAGATTCATTACACACAACTGAAGTAGTTCAAGCCTTTTATTGTTTTTCTTATTGATGATTTTGGCATACAGCTCATGAAAACCCAAATTTCCTATCTCCAAAAATTAGCATATTTCATGCGACCAATAAAAGAAAAGTGTTTTTAAAACCAAAAAAGTCAACCTTCAAATACTTATGTTCAGTTATGCACTCAGCACTTGGTCGGGAATCCTTTTGCAGAAATGACTGCTTCAATGCGGCATGGCATGGAGGCAATCAGCCTGTGGCACTGCTCAGGTGTTATGGAGGCCCAGGATGCTTCGATAGCGGCCTTAAGCTCATCCAGAGTGTTGGGTCTTGCGTCACTCAACTTTCTCTTCACAATATCCCACAGATTCTCTATGGGGTTCAGGTCAGGAGAGTAGGCAGGCCAATTGAGCACAGTAATACCATGGTCAGTAAACCATTTACCAGTGGTTTTGACACTGTGAGCAGGTGCCAGGTCATGCTAAAAAATGAAATCTTCATCTCCATAAAGCTTTTCAGCAGATGGAAGCATAAACCCACTTTTGAACCAGAAACAGCGGCAGAAGCACCTGACCTGGGCTACAGAGAAGCAGCACTGGACCATACCTCCCAACATTTTAATTTACAAAATGGGACACAGATCACACCCCCTAACCACACCCCCAACACCCCCTAGTCACGCCCACCATTTTTAAAAAATAAATATTTTTATTTTATTATTAAGTAATTACTCCCGAAAGGGGGGGGGGGGGGCTTGAGGGTGCCCGTGGGGGGCTGTCATTAATCTTACTATTAATCTTACCATTGCCTCTCCGACTACCGGGACCTCATCTGGTCTTCTCGGCTTCCGGCTTCCCTTGACGTCACAGGAAGCCGGAAGCCTAGAAGTGCCAGATGCCGGTAGTCGGAGAGGCAATGGTAAGATTAATGACAGCCCGCTCCACTGCTGCGCATTTATCTCTGCAGGGGGGACACTGGGGGGCACATTAGGAGGGAGGGAGGGAGGGAGAAATAGTGGCCACACATCACCAAATAGCATACGGGATCCCCCGCGGCTGGTGCCTCGATCAGGTTTCCCCCCCCTTCCCCCCCCCAAATCGGGACCTTCCCGATGAAAACGGGACGGTTGGGGCCACTGCTGGACTGTTGCTCAGTGGTCCAAAGTACTTTTTTCGGATGAAAGCAACTTTTACATGTCATTCGGAAATCAAGGTGCCAGAGTCTGGAGGAAGACTGGGGAGAGGGAAATGCCAAAATGCCTGAAGTCCAGTGTCAAGTACCCACAGTCAGTGATGGTCTGGGGTGCCATGTCAGCTGCTGGTGTTGGTCCACTGTGTTTTATCAAGGGCAGGGTCAATGCAGCTAGCTATCAGATTTTGAGCACTTCATGCTTCCATCTGCTGAAAAGCTTTATGGAGATGAAGATTTCATTTTTCAGCATGACCTGGCACCTGCTCACAGTGCCAAAACCACTGGTAAATGGTTTACGGACCATGGTATTACTGTGCTCAATTGGCCTGCCAACTCTCCTGACCTGAACCCTATAGAGTATCTGTGGGATATTGTTGAGAGACGCAAGACCCAACACTCTGGATGAGCTTAAGGCCGCTATCGAAGCATCCTGGACCTCCATAACACCTGAGCAGTGCCACAGGCTGATTGCCTCCATGCCACGCCGCATTGAAGCAGTCATTTCTGCAAAAGGATTCCCGACCAAGTATTGAGTGCATAACTGAACATAATTATTTGAAGGATGACTTTTTTTTGTTTTAAAAACACTTTTCTTTTATTGGTCGGATGAAATATGCTAATTTTTGGAGATAGGAAATTTGGGTTTTCATGAGCTGTATGCCAAAATCATCAATAAGAAAAACAATAAAAGGCTTGAACTACTTCAGTTGTGTGTAATGAATCTAAAATATATGAAAGTCTAATGTTTATCAGTACATTACAGAAAATAATGAACTTTATCACAATATGCTAATTTTTAGAGAAGATCCTGTATTTTACTTATGATAAACCCATTCTTTGGATAATTTACTACCTATGCCATTGATAGATTAATGGGAGCTGAATTTTGAGGCACTCACTCATTTCTGTTGGTCTTCCCTGACAATGTTCTGTATTTATCTGTTTTGTATTGTTCTTCTTATATACAATCAAAAGTTTTATTACAAAATCATTCAGTTTTGTCAGCTTTTACTACCTGCTGTAAGTGACATTGCTGTAGTAAAAAATACATTTATACTGCACTTTACTCTAGAGAAATGCATGTCGTATATGTATGTGTTTACATGTACTTTACATTTTTCGTGATAGTGGTCCTTTAACCCAGACAAGCCATACACTGCTTTATACAACCTAGTACATGTCACCTGCCCCAAATCATTTCAAATAATCCTTTTTGGACATTAGTCACTGCTGAAAAATGCTTTTTGCAAAATACCCACCACCCCCATCCACACCTCATAACATTTGTCTGACTAAAAATATCTCTGGTACTTACGCAAAACACATTTTTACCACACCTAGTTTGCTATTTACCCAGCCACACCAGCAGTCTAAATCATTGCACTGCATCATATAACAATTTATGGGTTTTAAATATAGGTGCTCTAGCATAATTAATTTTGTCATGGGTGTTTTATCTTCATTGTCTAGTTTCATGATTGTCGTTACTATTAAAAGTTAAGGAAAGTTCTCAAAGACTTTACTAAATCCACAGTTACTACAAATTTCTAACTCTGAAACAAGTTTGACGTGTTTGCCCTCTATAGTTCTGTTCAATACTTTAGGAATGCAAAACATAAAAGGTAGCATTATCTCCCTCAGGGTAGGGACCAAACCTCTGAGGGAGTTGAAACCTGTGTTTGTGAAATCCAGAATGCTTTACAACAAAAGGTTTACTAGTTTAAAACACTGCATGAACATCACCAATAGTTATTTGGTGGGAGATGGACTTACACATAAAACTGGGTCTTCTGCTGGCAGTGGCCACCTCTACCATTGCAGGTAAAATTCAGCATCTTTTCTATAAAATTCTGATAAAAGCATGTTTATAAAGTCACTGAATTTTCATTTTCTGTACTTTAGGAAAGGATACAGACTCAATATATCAGTCACCGGTTTAACATGTTTGTTGGACTTTCAGACTTAACAGTCTGTCCACTTTATAGGAGTAAAATAATATCAGACCAAACATGCCTGTTCTATAGAATGTTGATCGATCATTGAAGTTTCATGTTTTAGAGCAATGGCTCTGAACAGTGAATTTATCATTTGATTTGTTAATAATAAAAAGTACATTTCTTTTGCATATAAGAATGCATTCAAGAATGCATACAAGAGTTTATGTAGATAACAGCATTTATTCTTAAACTATATCATGTACAGTATATATATATTATGTATTGAATGATAGCATTTAGCAAGACATATTATGCAGAACATATGATGGTATTTGTTCTGTTTCTATGTTTTAAAAAATATATATAACAAAAATATATGTATCTACTTGGATGGAATAATAATCAGGCGACAGTGCTCACAGTAATTCACTCTAAAGGTGACCACACATGATTCAACCAAAACAATCAATTTTCCAATAAAAACAATACATCGTATAGAAAACTCAAATGTATTTCTTTTTTAATAAAGTATTCCTTCTTATTGTGCTAAACAACCGCCTCTTGAGATTAGACACATCAAAAAGGTATTGTCTGGAAAAATGATTTAGGTAACTAAAAAAAACAAAAAAGCCTTGATCCAAATAATTTCAAAAGTACAAAATACTCAAATTAAAATAATGGATGTGGCCTTTGTTGAGAACACATGATAACACGATAGGCTACCCACTGCTACACTCTTTCCCTTTCGGCCATTTATATTATATAAAGCAGCTCTGTTTGTTTTGGTGCTCGGATACCCCTTTTTAAAATCCGAATAGATTCGGATTCGGATTCCCAGATATCCGGATCCGTATCGGATATCCGAATCCGAACTTTTGGGTATCCGAGTAGAATCGGATATCCGAACCCAATATCCGGTCGAATATCCGGATTGAAAACCGGAAGTGGCCTTTAAAATGCTTCCAAAACGGTTTGGAAGGTAAAATCTCTCTCTCTCTCTCTCTCTCTCTCTCTCTCTCTCTCTGTCTCTCTCTCTCTCTCTCGGATTTTAGATGGGAAATCCGAGTTTGCTCGGATAGTCTATTCGGATTTTTAAAAATATCCGAATTGCTATTCAAAGCTCGGATAGTGGAAAAAGTTCAGAGTATCTGGGTAACTCGGATATCCGAAATCTTGCTGAGGAGCACTGCTAATGCACAACTATTAGTATAATCACACTTCACAATATTTAATAAGACACATATATAGGGCACATGTTGCGCCTGTTTATTTATGCAGGTTTATCCCCATTTATAGTCCATTATGGGTACCTGTTTCCCACTTGTTATGATTCTTCCTTTTGTTATGAGAATATTGGGAGCAGGGGCGTAACTAGAAGTCCCCAGGCCCCCCTGTAAGAATTTGAGCGCCCCCCCCCCCCCCATGGGCCTGCTCATGGCCATTTTGGGGTGGCAAGAGGGGTCGCAGAATGAGGGGAGAGCTTTGCACATCAGCGGGGAGGGGGGACAGTCCCCCCCCCTCCCTCAACTCGGGCTCTCCCCTCTGCGTTCCCCCTTCTGCATCTATCTAAGCGGCAGCAGCGGCAGCTATAAATACCTCCATTCACCACGGAGGTCTCCGATCTGCAAGGGCTTCACATTACTTCCTGTGGGGGCAGGGGTTGCTTCCCCTATTGTTACGCCAGTGATTGGGAGCAAATCTTCAAGTTCCATTATGAGGTTAGTGGAACATCCTTCAAACACAACTCCATGATTTACCCTTTAAATGTTACCTCAAAGGGATGCTAAGACAAAAAGAATACACAATTTCTTGTGGAGGTTTTGCATTTGGTCAGGAGGTTAGTGGTGAGACACTGGATCAAGTCCACAGTACCTACTCTTGGGGAATGGATTGCCTCCATCAATAAGCCATTTCTACTTAGTAAAGTCACCTACAAAAAAAATAAATTCCTAAAATGTCATGCAATATAGTCCTAATGGTATGCACACCTTGACATGATTGATTAGAAATGATAACATATTAGTCACTCTTATGCCATGACAATGTGTAACTAACCATAATAGACATATAGGTCCATATGTAATTAACTTTTCTCCTACCGTCTTTCCCCGAAAATAATACATCCTCTGAAAATAAGACCTAGCTTATATTTCAAGCAAGTTTGAAATATAAGCCATTCTCTGAAAATAAGACCTAGTTGGTTGGTCAGTCGGTCGCTTCCTCCCTCCCGCCCTCCCTCTGCAGAGTGGCGAGCGGAGCATTACCGACAAAGCGGGAAAACTCACCGCCTTCCGACATGCCAGCGTTACCATCTCTCCTCAGCGGCGCCCGGCTTCCTCTCCTTGACAACGGCGTCTTTTGTCATGTGACGTACGCACGACCCGACGCGTCACATGACGCGCCTGGACGTGCATGCGTCACATGACGAACCGCCGTTGTCAAGGAGAGGAAGCCGAGCGCCGCTGAGGAGAGATGGTTACGCTGGCACGTCGGACGGCGGTGAGTTTTCCCTCTTTGGCTATCATTCATAAAGAGGCTGTCGGTAGTGCGGGAAAACACCGTTCTTCTCCGCAACCGGTACTTTAGACTTCTGGGTGGGCATTCATAAAGAAGTGTGTAGGTGCGGTGGCAGTGCGGAGATTCCCCGAACAAGGCTGGCGGTAGGCAGGCGTTAGGCAGGCGGAGACATAGAAGCTGCCGAGTTGATACATTTCTCCGTGTTCCGCTCTGCTGCAGCTGCCTGGGAGGTCTGTGTGTCTCCATTCACTTGCATTGGTATCGCCACATCAGAGGGAGCGGGACTTTCCGACCTGACACCGCTGGCGGTATTCTTTATGAATTAACATTTTGCTACATTTGTTCCGTTAATCACCGCACAAGGCGGTGATTTATCACTCTGCTCGGTATGTCTTTTTTTCATGCGGAAAGAGCCTTTATGAATGCTGACTTTGCCGAGTGGTCGGTAAAGTCAGCTGTTTTTAGCATTTCCGCATGCGGAAATGCTTTATGAATGATACCCTTTGTCGGTAATGCTCCGCGCTCCGCTCGCCACTCTGCAGAGGGAGGGAGGGAAGGAATAGCTTTAATGGCTTGGGGTGCCACTGGGGACCGGGGGAAAACGGAACACGCTGGGGGCTGCCGCTGGGGACACATCTGACTATTGGGGGCACATCTGACTATTGGGGGCACATCTGACTACAGGGGGGCACATCTGACTACAGGGGGGGCACATCTGACTACAGGGGGGGCACATCTGACTACAGGGGGGGCACATCTGACTACAGGGGGGGCACATCTGACTACAGGGGGAGGCACATCTGACTACAGGGAGCACATAGAGTAGTGTCACCCCTAACATTTATAAGCCCTCCCCGAAAATAAGCCCTAGCACATCTTTTGGGAGAAAAAGACAGTGTCTTATTTTCGGGGAAACACGGTAGGTATCATTTTCAAAGTTGTCAAAAAATGTCTTTCAAACCACCAGCAACAAAAAACAAAAAAAAATACTCAAAATAATTTTGATAGTACATTACTTTTTCCATTGCAAAGTGCTAGAAAGTTATTCTAAATCGAGGATGAAAAATTATCTCCTAGGTGAAAAATCAGGAGAAAAACTGAGTTGCATATGGGCCACAGTGGTAAAATAAATAAACTTATATTTCCTTAGATTGTAAGGCCCCGTTCACACTTGCGGTTTTGTCAAAACCGCACCGGATGTCCGGACCGCACCGGAGCCGGACCGGACCTGATCCGTACGGTTCCTATCCGGATCCGGTCCGGATCCGGTCCGTTTGCATCCGGTTTCCGTGCGGTGTGAACACGGTTGCGGTCCGGATCCGGTTTCTTAAGGAGATAACATCCTGTAAATACCTGGGGTCTGGGAGGTCAGCAGAAGGGTCTGGGGTCATTGTTGGAGACAGGTGGACGTGTGGAGACCATCCGTGGATACAGAGACTGCAGTTGGGACCATGGATCCAGGCATTTTTTACTCGTAAACCTGGGAATTCTCTCCTTCCTGTTGTTCGCCTCCTCGTTATCAGACATCAGACATGTTGCTGCCAAAACGAGCTCCAGCATGAAATCGCTGCTGCCCCACTCTTTGAACGCTGGGCCCATGTGGTCCCCATCCAAAATGCATAGGAAGTGGGGTAGAACGTCCGGTTTTTGTAGCCAGTGTGTTGTGCGCTCTCCGGCTCTCATTGCTTTGTATTGGCCGGATGGTGCAGTCCGGCTCCGCTCCGGATACGGCTGCCGGAGGAGCCGGACCAAAAAATAGCGCATGTTGGAACGGACGCCGGAGTCCGGATCCGGTCCGGATCCGGTCCGGCTCCGGTCCGGCAGAACGGACGCATGTGAACGGACGCATAGGCTTTCATTGCTATTGCCGTGCGTCCGTTCCGTCCGTTCTGCAAGCGGTCCGGCTCCGGCACGGCGATTCCGGACGGCCACCGCTAATGTGAACCGGGCCTAAGCCTATTTAGCAGGACCCTCCTCCCGATGTGCTATTTTCCACCACCATATGAAATCACTGACTCTTCTGCTATATTTATAACACAACTACATAGCAATTTGCGCACCCTTGTTTATTGTTATATCACTATTTTGTGTACCATTGTTTGGTGCTGTAATGTGCCTGTGTAACATTTTTAATGTTGTTATGTCTCCCCTATCTGTTGAACAGCGCTGCATAATATGTAAGCGCTTAAAGCGGTATAAAACCCTGACATAATATTTAATAAAAACATGTTTTCCTACTTTTTATATACCATACAGTTATCAAATTTGCATTTGTGTATAAGTATTATTATTCATTTAGAAATTACAAGTTCCCAAAAGTACAGTTTTTTGCTTTGGGAGCTGACTTTGCATTTTATTATTATCTGGTTTTATTCATGTTTGTATTGAAGGCAGAAATGCTCTCAGTGTCTCTCTGTGTCCAGCAGCTTCTGCACAGTCAGAGAATGTGTCACATTCCTCACTTGATACACTTAAGTAAACACAAAATAATATTATCTACACTTCGGATGCGTCCACATTTCACTGCACTGAACTTTCAAGCTGTGTTGTGTAACCCTTTGAATGCTGTTCTAGTAAAAAAAATGCTGGTTGTATATGCTGTAAATAAATTTTTAGAGCAAAGAAGAAATGCTGGGTTTCATTCCACTTTAAAGTTTAATAATAATAGTGAGATATTGGAAAGAGACACCACCTGTGAGTAAAGGGTGACATCTGCAATGGTGGAGCATGGAGGGGCATTAAGTGAGATAAGAGGCACAGTGCACATTTAATGTTTAGAAATTATTGTATATAGGCATAGACAAAATTCTGTTCATGAATGCAATGAAGAATCAGAAAAGTAACCAATTATTTTGCTTTGACATAGTTCTTTTTTGGGCACTGTATGTATAATTGTTTGTCAGAGGAGTAACTAGAGGGGAGCAGCCCCTGTGATCGCAGGGTGGTCCAGAGCTGTAAAGGGGCCCCACCTACTAACCATCCCTTCCTCCCATACAGGGGACTATACATCAGATCAGGTGTTTTTGTGGCTACACTTGTCATGGGTGTGAAGATCATGCTGGCCACACTTGTTTTATGACCCTTGTGAGATGGGCCTCAAGGCCGTGGAGGGCACCAGGGTCGTTCCTAGGGTCCTTGGAGATCGGGGGCACCTGTGGGCACTAGGTGGGGGGGTATATGGCAAAAATGGGCATGGCCATGCTGTGAGTGGGCGTGGCCATCGGTGGGGCCAAATGTACATGAATGTAGCAGCGGTGTAAGCTACAGATAACGGGCCTGCCCTTTAAGATATTGGATGGAGCTCCCTGTACTTTATTTAGATAATTTACAATCAGTATAGGCATAGATCAAAAATGTATACGCACATACAATTTTGAAAGTCACTGACCCCCAATTTTACCACCCCCGTGCAGTAAGTGGGCCAACAGACAATGAATTTAATGAACAGAGCTAAAATTGGCTAATCAAAATTGTAGGTTTGTACCAGGCTTTACAGCTAATACTGTACATACTGAAAGTAGCAGGGATCAGCATACAATACAGCTGGTTTACAATCAGTAAAGGCACAGAGTAACTCCTTATACTGTACACACTGAAGGTAGATCAGCACACAGTGCAGGCACTAGAGAACAGCTTATACTGTACATACTGTAGGCAGCAGAATTCAGCACACTGCAGTTAGTGCGCCGAAATTTTGAGGCACGCGTAGCGAAAAATGGATGGGCCATGGACCAGAATGTGGGTGTGGTCGCGAGTGGAGACAAATTTACATGAACTTAGCAATGGTGGGACATTAGATTAGGACAGTGGTGGCGAACCTTTTGGAGGCCGAGTGCCCAAACCGCAACCCAAAAGTCACTTATCTATCACAAAGTGGCAACAGCAATTTAACTACTTAAAGACCGCCCCACACCAACGGGTGTGGTCGCGGCGGCAGCCCCAGGACCGCCTAACGCCAATTGGCGTCAAGTCCTGGGGCTGCATTTTGCAGGAGATCGCGCGCAGGCTGCGCACGCATCTCCTGCTCGGGGGGCGGAGCTCTGCCCCGCCTTCAGTCTCCGAGCGGCTCGGAAGACTGTCAGACAGCGAAACCGCCGTCTTTTCTGTTAGTACAGTGCTGCGATCAGCAGCAGCGCTGTACTGGGGACAGCCGTGTGCCACGCCTGTCCCTCTGGGGGACAAGAGAGCGAACGGCTCTCAAAGGCAGAAACCTATGACAGCCGATCGCAGGATTGGCTGGCAGGGGGGGAGGGGTTTAGAAAACAAAAAAACGATGTGTAGTAAAAAAACACCAACATAAATATTTATTAAAAAAAATAAACACGGGGGGGGGGGATCAGAGAAAAGGAAGGGGGGGAATCACTTGTGTGCTGTGCGGTGCTGTGCTGTGCGGCCCTGCAGCTTGGCCTTAAAGCTGCAGTGGCCAATTAACAATAAAAAGGCCTGGTCTTTAGGGGGGTTTAACACTGCGGTCCTCAAGTGGTTAAACTAAATACTGTACAGACGTTTTAACTCATGCCTGAACATTATGGAAAATCCAAGTTGAAAATAAACTGTGAAGATAAACAATTTCATCCATCCTACTCCTGAAAAATGTATTCATTTTTTTAGAACCTCACAGTTTTAATTTCTGTTTTAAAAAGCTAAAAAAGTATGTTTAATGCTATTGTCTCATATGATGATGATTTAGCTTTTCCCATAGTCTCGCAGTTAGCAATCATGTGACCCCCAACAAGACAAATTCAGCATTCATGAGGCCCCCCATCAAGACAAATTCAGCAAACGTGAGGCCCCTATCAAGACAAATTCAGCAATCATGAGGCCCCCAACATGACAAATTCAGCAATCATGAGGCCCCCAACAAGACAAATTCAGCAATCCTGAGGACCCCAACAAATCATGAGGCCCCCAACAAGACAAATTCAGCAATCTTGAGGCCCCCAACAAATCATGAGGCCCCCAACAAGACAAATTCAGCAATCATGAGGCCCCCAACAAGACAAATTCAGCAGTCATGAGGCACAGAAATAGACAGCATTTCACAAAAATAGGCAGAATGCCCCCTTAATATGGTAGATACCTCTCACCTGGGTTCTGAATTCTCCTCTACTTGCTGCTGTGCCTGGCATTACTGTTTTTGGCTGGATTGGGAATGATGTGTGGGCTGAAAGGCCTGGCAGTGATGCTGTGGCCTGGCTGGCGGTGATGCTGTGGCCGGGTTGGCTGGTGGTGATGCTGTGGGCGATGCCGTGGCTGGGTTGGCTGCGGTGATGCTGTGACCTGGCTGGCGGTAATGCTGGGCTGTGCTTGGCTGGTTGAAGTAAATGCTGGCCTGACTAGTGGTGATGCTGTGGCCTTTTTGACAGTGATTCTGGGCTGGTTGGCTGGTGGTGATGCTGGGCTGGCTGGCCTGGATAGTTTAGGTAGTGACAGGTGCCCCCTAGTTAAGGTAGTGCCAGGAGTCCCCCAGCTTAGGTAGTGACAGAAGCCCCCTAGTTTAGATAGTGACAGGCGCCCCCAGGTTAGGTAGTGACAGGGACCCCCAGGTTAGGTAGTGAGTGACAGGGACCCCCAGGTTAGGTAGTGAGTGACAGGGACCCCCAGGTTAGGTAGTGAGTGACAGGCGCCCCCCAGGTTAAGTAGTGAGTGACAGGGACCCCCAGGTTAGGTAGTGAGTGACAGGGACCCCCATTTTTATGCAACGCAATGATGGCTGCATGGGTTTCTTTGCTGGTCACCTTGGTTAATGTAAGATCAATGATTTCAAGCATCACCCTCCTTTTAACATGTCCAGTCTGCCATTCTAACCCAATCAGCCTGACATAATGATCTCCAGCCTTGTGCTCGTCAACATTCTCACCTGAGTTAACAAGACGATTACTAAAATGATCTCAGCAGGTCCTTTAATGACAGCAATGAAATGCAGTGGAAAGATTTTTGGGGATTCAGTTAATTTTCATGGCAAAGAAGGACTATGCAATTCATCTGAACACTCTTCATAACATTCTGGAGTATATGCAAATTGCGTTACTTATCCATTAGCCAGGTGCATCCTCTAGGTGGCGACAAAACTCCACCAGAGTTACATCTTTCCCTACTATCCATGGTGGCCTGGAGGGGGAATAGTAATTAGCGCCACCTGCTGGATGCGCCCGGCTAACGGATAAGTACCCAAATTGCTATTATAAAAACTTAACCACTTCAGGACCGGGCTATGTTCAGCTGATCTGTGCTGCGTGGGCTCTCCAGCCCACAGCACAGATCAGCAATGCGTCAGGGCGATCAGACTTCCCCCCTTTTTTCCCCACTAGGGGGATGACCTGCTGGGGGGTCTGATCGCCGCCGGCTGTATTTGTTTAGCGGGGGGGGGGCTCTTCAAAGCCCTCCTCCGCAGCGTTTTCCGCCCTCTCGGCCGCTCCCTCCCTCTCTCTTATTCAATGGGCTGCGCAGGACAGATATCCGTCCTGCGCCGCCTAGGATAGATGCCGGCCTATCAGATGCCGGCGATCCCCGGCCAATCAGAGGCCGGGGATCGCCGATCTCCTTTACACAGCGCCGTATTGATGTAAACAGCGGGGATTTCTTCCCCGCGTGTTTACATTACGCGTGCGAGTCGCGATCGGCGGCTTGCACACTGTTCACGGAGACACCCTCCATGAACTGACATGGAAAGGCCGCTCGAACGAGCGGCCGTTTCCATGGAAATCCACTTAAGACCTGCCGACGCCGATCGGTGTTAGGCGGTTGTTACCAACTTTTCTAATTTCCAATATTTTTGACAGTCTCAAAACTTTTGGCCAGGACTGTACTGGCCAGTGCAGTTTCTAGGCTAAAATGCACCCAGGGCGAGTGTGTAAAAATTGCGCCCCCCCCCAAGCAAGGTATGGGTGCCCGCAGTATAGGTTAGCCAGGTCTAGTTGCACTTAGTATAGGTCCCCCCAGTATAGGTAGCCAAGAATAGGTATCCCAGTATAGGTAGCCAGGCATAGGTGAGCCAGTATAGTTGCCCCCGCTATAGGTTAGCCAGGTAGGTGCCTCCAGTATAGGTAGCTAGTATAGTTGCCCCCAGTATAGGTTAGATAGGCAGGCGCCCCCGGTATAAGTTAGTTAGGTAGGTGCCCCAGTACAGGTTAGCTAGGTGGGTGCCTCTAATATAGGTAGCCAGAATAGTTGCCCCCAGCATAGGTTAGATAGGTAGGTTCCCCCCAGTATAGGTTAGATGGGTAGCTGCCCCCCAGTATAGGTTAGATTAGGTAGGTGCCCCCCAGTATAGGTTAGATTAGGTAGCTGCTCCCGAGTATAGGTTAGATTAGGTAGCTGCCCCCCAGCGTAGGTTAGATTAAGTAGGTGCCCCCCAGTGTAGGTTAGATTAAGTAGGTGCCCCCCAGTGTAGGTTAGATTAGGTAGGTGCCCCCCAGTGTAGGTTAG
This sequence comes from Hyperolius riggenbachi, assembly GCF_040937935.1. Classification (NCBI taxonomy): domain Eukaryota; kingdom Metazoa; phylum Chordata; class Amphibia; order Anura; family Hyperoliidae; genus Hyperolius; species Hyperolius riggenbachi. Next base: position 273,194,037 of record NC_090647.1, on the reverse strand, counting down.
ATTAGGTAGGTTCCCCCCAGTATAGGTTAGATAGGTAGGTGCCCCCCAGCGTAGGTGAGATTAGGTAGCTGCCCCCAGTATAGGTTAGATTAGGTAGCTGCCCCCCAGCATACGTTAGATTAGGTAGCTGCCCCCCAGTATAGGTTAGATTAGGTAGCTGCCCCCAGCGTAGGTTAGATTAAGTAGGTGCCCCCCAGTGTAGGTTAGATTAGGTAGGTGCCCCCCAGTGTAGGTTAGATTAGGTAGCTGCCCCCCAGTATAGGTTAGATTAGGTACCTGCCCCCCAGCGTAGGTTAGATTAAGTAGGTGCCCCCCAGTGTAGGTTAGATTAGGTAGGTGCCCCCCAGTGTAGGTTAGATTAGGTAGGTGCCCCCCAGTGTAGGTTAGATAGGTAGGTGCCCCCCAGCGTAGGTTAGATTAGGTAGGTGCCCCCCAGTGTAGGTTAGATTAGGTTGGTGCCCCCCAGGGTAGGTTACATTAGGTAGGTGCCCCCCAGGGTAGGTTACATTAGGTAGGTGCCCCCCAGGGTAGGTTAGATTAGGTAGCTGCCCCCCAGTATAGGTTAGATAGGTAGCTGCCCCACAGTGTTGGTTAGATAGGTAGCTGCCCCCCAGCGTAGGTTAGATTAAGTAGGTACCCCCCAGTGTAGGTTAGATTAGGTAGGTGCCCCCCAGCGTAGGTTAGATTAGGTAGGTGCCCCCCAGTGTAGGTTAGATTAGGTTTGTGCCCCCCAGGGTAGGTTACATTAGGTAGGTGCCCCCCAGGGTAGGTTACATTAGGTAGGTGCCCCCCCAGGGTAGGTTAGATTAGGTAGGTGCCCCACAGTATAGGATAGATAGGTAGGTGCCCCCCAGCGTAGGTTAGATCAGGTAGGTGCCCCCCAGGGTAGGTTAGATAGGTAGCTGTCCCCCATAATGGAGGGGGGAGCCGGAGCCGCGGGGAGGGCAACCCGACCTCTCCCTCCCTCTCCCCGGGCCGCCCTCCGTGCTCCCCCCTCAGATGCAGAGCGCAGCAGCAGCAGCAGCCAGGGAGGAAGCGCTGTAAACAACATACCTCCCTGCGTTCCAAGCGCTGCTCTCTCGCCGCCGGTCTCTTCCTCTCTGCCGCCTATACGATGATGCACACGCTGGTTCCTGTTAGCCGGAACTAGTGTGTGCATCATCGTATAGGCGGCAGAGAGGAAGAGACCGGCGGCGAGAGAGCAGCGCTTGGAACGCAGGGAGGTATGTTGTTTACAGCGCTTCCTCCCTGGCTGCTGCTGCTGCTGCTGCGCTCTGCATCTGAGGGGGGAGCACGGAGGGCGGCCCGGGGAGAGGGAGGGAGAGGTCGGGCTGTCCTCCCAGCGGCTCCGGCTCCCCCCTCCATTTCAGCGCCCACCTCCCAACAGCGCCCCGGGCGGCGGCACGGGCCGCACGGCGCTAAAAACGGGCCTGGTACTGGCTGCATGCTTGTTGCAGGTGTGCGACTCAAAACAACCAAAGCCTAAAGCTCAATATGACAGCCAGGCAACTGGCATTGTTTATAAAGGAATGCAGATGGCAGCCTCTGTGTTCCTCTCACTTTTTGTTCAACAGCATGTACATATTTTTAAAATATACATAATGTAGGGCACACACATATTTTAGAAAGAAACTGAAAAATCCCTGTATGATGAAATGATCATCTAAGAACTCCCTCTAAAGTCTTTCAGTTATATTTTCACTAATAATTAATGCATTTTTTTTTACAGATGTTCAATTTTATATTCCACAAGTCACAGTCAAACCAATTCTAGGAAAAGTGACGTATGCAACTTTCACCCTAGATGAGCCACAGTGTATCTTCCAACAGTTTGCTACAGCTACGATTTGGTTGGTTGTGGCGAATGACAGTGGTAAGTTGAAAATTATTTTCGTCAGTTTTTTTTAATGAATTTAAAATAATGAATAAAACGCAACGTGTAACAGTAGAAACATGTTAAAATACATATGCTGGAACTAAGGGACAAAGCATATGAACAACAAAAACAACAATGAAACATTTGTAAAGTGCTTTTTTCCCATAGGACCCAAAGCGCATAAGCTTGCCTCAGATCAGTACATAGTGATGTGTCCAGGGAAAAAATTATGTGATCATAAATGCAATAAGTAAAAACCTAAACAGGTGGCCAAGGTTGAAGCTGTCTTGATGAAGATTAGCAAGGCAATCCATGTGGTAGGGGCAGCATGACAGAAAGCTCTGGCTCCAAAGGTTTTTAGCTGAACTCTGGGGGTGGTCAAGTTATTGGATCCTTTTGATCTGAGGTTGTGGGAGGTGTGACCCAGTTGCAATAAATCATTCAGGTATCCACGGCCCAGGTTGTGTAGGGATTTGAATGTAGCATGCCAATTTTGAAAATAAATTCTCCATTTTATGAGTAGCCAGTGTAGTGAGCAAAGGATTGGTGTAATGTGGCAATGGAGGGGTACATAAATGAGAAACATGAATATTTGGTAGGGCTCATTAGCAAGTCATAAGAAAATAAGACAGAGAAGTACAAATTGTCAATATCGAGCTGTTAAAGGGGGTGAACATATTGTTGGGTGAATGGCTGAATTGTTTAAAGGACACCTGAAGTGAGAAGGTTATGGAGGCTGCCATGTTTATTTCCTTTTAAATAATACCAGTTTCCTGGCATCCTGCTGATGTTTCATGCCTCGGTAGTGTCTGAATTGTACACCTGAAACAAGAATGCGGCAAATCTAGTCAAACATTAGTAAGAGCATCTGATCTGCATGCTTGTTCAGGGTCTATGGCTATAAATATATGAGGCAGAGGATCGGCTGGACAGGCAGGTAATTTGCATTGTTTAAATGGAAATATGAATGATTATTTGTATGAACGATCAGAAATTATTGTTTGGGACCTCTAATAAATAAAAATCTTCTGACCAATACAATCAGATTTTGTCCGTTAGTGGTCCCAAATGATAATTTCCGATAAGTACGAAGAATCATTCATAATCAATTGTTCGCCAAATTGTGTCATTAGTGGCCACCTTTAGGCTGCATTCACAGTGGGGCATTGAGTTGCACACCCTGCCAAAGCTGGATAGCAACAGAGTGGAAGTGAGTTATTTGTATGGTGCAACGCATACAGTGAAGCATACAGTACATACCATATATGCTTCACTGCACCATGAAATGAAAGCAGAGAAATGAGTACTCACCTGCAAACTATGGAAAGAGGCAGACCCTCACTGAGGTTATCCCATTCTATAATTAAAATTTCAAAAATTAGACACAATGCAGCAAATAAACAAAGCTAGAAGACTTTACCTGGAGGCTACTGTTCTCCTCCCTCTGGATGCCATGTAAGGCCAGCCACTTGCTATGCCTGAATTGCTGCTCAGAAATGATCTTAAACTTTTGCAAAAATTACTATAAACCTTTGTCAGTGCTGCATAAATCTTTCAGAAAACTACCTTTCAGTCTCATTTTGCAGCCAGCTATGAATATTTAAAGCTCATCATAAACTTAAAATGGGTACTTATCCGTTAGCCGGGCGCATCCTCTAGGTGGCGACAAAACTCCACCAGAGTTACATCTTTCCCTACTATCCATGTCGGTCTGGAGGGGGAATAGTAGTTAGCGCCACCTGCCGGATGCGCCCGGCTAACGGATAAGTACCAAAAACTGCATTTATTTTCAAGGCTGGAAGTAAACTCTGTTTGCAAGATATGGTTGTTGAGTAATTATTCGCACAGCGTTGCGGAAAAGGCTGTGCTTTTGCCGCTAATGGAAGTCTATGGGCCGCAGGAAAAAACGCATATAAAATTTGAATGCGTGCGTTTTCAAAAATACTGTTTTTGTTGCATGATATGCAAAAACGCATCCAAAACGCACATAATGAAAGTCAATGGAAACGCAATGGTATGCGTTAATCATGCGTTTTCCATGCGCAAACACACCAAAAACGCACAGCAAGAATACACAAAAAACGCACCTAAAAAAAAAAAATGCACATGACATAAAACGCAGCCTTTCATTATGTTATATGTGCACCTACCGTTATACAATATAGAAACAACCCAGCAATGTCAGCAAGGAATCATCAAAGAAAAAAAGCCAATCATACAGCAGCAACGCTGAAATATGTAATATAATGATAATCTGAGATCATAAATTGCTAGTGTTGAAGGGCTTAATTTGTGTTTGTATACAAAATTCATATTCTGAGTGACAGCTAAATTCATAAAACCAATTAAGAACAAGGCAGAAATGGAAAAACCACTTGCAAGAGACTCCCACCACGTTCACATCAATTAGACCAATAATCATCAGCACACAGTACCCCTACATCTAGGGTTAAATTAACCCCTCAGGTCATGAGCACAAACATAACTCCCACCCCCTGAGTAAATATGCACAACAATAACATGAGCAACAAACTTATTACAAATGACAGATTATGCATACCGTTATTCTGTGAGGTCAAATTTATAATGCTCTGACTGACTGCTGGATGTAAGAGGCAATGGCAGAGTGGCTCATGTGAAGGCAGATTACCCATACTCCATCCAAACTGAGAAATTGCAGATACAGGAGTGGTGCCATTGTGTAGGAATGACGGCCTTCCCACGCGTTATGTGGTCATTATGACCTCTTTGTCAGAGGAGATGTCTGTAGTTCCATTTTTGCCTTGTTAGTTAGTTTTATTAATTTCAACTGTCAGAATATTAATTTTTGGTACAACCATCAATAAAATCTTTTGATACTTCCAATTTATAATATATTATTATTATATGACTTATTTCAGCTTTAGTGCTGCATTTTTTATTTAATTGATACCTGCCCTAATCCAGGACCAGTGATTGGCAGCAGCTGTGAACCTCCCAGCCTAACAGCTGCTGTTAGAATCACTGTTGAGTGATTGTATTTTCTATGCACAAAAACAAAGGGTTGCTCTGCATATTGCATAAAGTAGAATTTTCAGACTCTCATACCCAGTTCATAGCACATGTGGGTAGAATGCAATGGGCATGATATTCAAACCATCAAAATACAAACATACCAGGATGTGACATTACCTTTAGTCTGGTTTCACACCAGAAACCAGTGTTATAGGTGCAGTGCAAACAGATGATCGCATTGCACCGCAACGGCAAAAATAGGCTTTGGAAATTACTGCGGCAATGCGTGGTAATCTCACTTCTGTCTGCAAGCCAAGCTATAACTGAGGTTTTCTAGCGCTCAATTCCTGTGGCCGAAAAACAAATTGTATGGAAGTGTATTGAAAAGGTACGCTTCCACGCATTCGCACCATAGCACAAAAAGTTTTAAAATACGTGCGTCGCCGTTGACTTACATGACTTCCGGTCACAGCAATGTGTGATATTGAGCGGTAACGCACTGCTGCTTTCGCGTCAAACATGACGCTTCCGGCGCATCGCAACACACCACAGCAGGTATAAAATGCCCCATAGGTTTTAATTGCTTTAGCGTTACCCTGCGGTAAAGAAGGGTAACACATCGCAATGAAAACACCCTAGTGTGAAAGGGGCCTCACACAAACCTGAGCTGAACATTGGCTGAAAAATTAGTGAGTGCATTTGTGTGACTGCTGCCCTGAACAGGATAATACCCCAGTTAGGATTATAAACGGCTTGCCACCTAACAGCAGCTATTTTTTTAAAAGATCCAGACCAGATTTGCTATATCACTTAGGTTCCCCAGAAATGTTTGATTTGTGAGAAACATGAAGTCTCTTGCTTCTGCCATCTAGTGAAACACAAATGCAAGAGCCACTACAAATTTAATGAAAATGTTCAGTAGTCACATGTATCATTTTAACAACTGTCCACCTGTAACATTTCCTTTTCATAGCTTTACTAAAGTACATTTTATGTTTTTTTGCAGTTGTGCCAAGCTTAACAGTTACAGATCTTAGTACCCCTGTGAAATATTACTCGTTCTCCAAAAATAAGTATTATCACACCAAACAGAAAACTGCTGCTGACTACCCATGCTCCGACACAATTCCATCATTGAAAGGTATCATACCAGTTGGGAATGACTCAGATTGCAACGCCACTTATTTTTGTAGCGGCCCATTCAATCAGACTGGACCTTATCGGTATGTTTTTAAGTTTAAATGAATAATATAAAACTGTCCTACCGTTATTAAGATGTGTCGTTTTGTCCTACAGCCAGCAGCCAAGCTGAATTAAGCTTGGAAAAAGCGGTAATGAAGTTCTTGAAAGGTTACAGCAAGCATACGGTACAAAGTGCGATTCAGGAGGCAATCCCCTCTAATATTTGAACCTTGCATCTGTCATGGCACCATATCCGAGGGGCATCCACGGGCTATCACAGAACGCAGATCAATACGGTGGTCCAAGTGCAGGTTCAGACATGTCAATACCGTTTATAAACACCTGCACAGCATTTGCATGACAATCCCTGAATGAGAAACGGGGACAGTTTCATCCATTCTTATCACCCATTACAGAGGTATATAAGTTGTTAAATGTACGTAGTAGTGGCTAACGGTGCCTGTTAAGTTTACATGAAATGCAATAGTGAATATTCCGATGGGTACACAATTATCCAATGACAAGATAAAGGATGGGACTAAAATGATCTATACTCATCCCAGGGGCGTAACTACAAATCATGGGACCTCCGCAGCAAACTTTGATGACCCCCCCCCCCCAAAATTCACACCCTTTCCCTTGCCTAACCCCTGGTGATCATCAGAGACTGGGGGCTCATCTTGCAAGGGCCATAAAACAAGTGTGGACATCATAATCTTCACACCCATAACAAGCGTAGCCACAGAAGCCACCTGATCTGAAGGTCCAACCCTTTTATTGGAGCAAGAGGAGTAGTAGTTGGGGTCCCCTTAAAGCTCTAGGCCCCCCTGTGGTCGCAGGGGCTGCGCCGCTGTATTTACACCCCTGCATCCCCTCATTTAACTGCCTAAAATGTATGTAGCTACTGCATAAACGATTCCTACATTGGTTTGGAACATTTATATGTACATAAGTAAATGAAATTAAAAATAAATAATGATAACATTTTGCGTTATGATTTTAGGGCTAAATTTGTTGTGCTAAACGGCAGCACATTGGTGACATCAACACGCTGGTCTGAAGCCATCACTCTGAGAGCAGGTAGCGTATTAAATAAATGTGTTTGACAACTAGCATAATAAATTCTATATATTTAGTTACATTTTTAAGTCATTTTGTCCAGATCCCAAATTCACTTTTATATAAATTGGAAATACAACACAAACAAAAGAGTGGCATGCTAGAATTTCAAAAGAGAGCTAACCTCAATAATGCAAGTAGGTTGCCTGGTTGTGGCTGGATGGTGTACTGGTTAAGGGCTCTGGCTCTAACACAGGAGTCCAGGGTGTGAATCAGGGCAGTTTCTAGGCTAAAATGCACCCAGGGCGAGGGTGTTAAAATTGTGCCCCCATCCCTGCCCGCGGAGCCAGGTATACATGCCCGCAGTATAGGTTAGCCAGGTCTAGTTGCACTCAGTATAGGTAGCCAGCTATAGGTCCCCCCAATATAGGTAGCCAGGCATAGTATAGGTAGCCAGGCATAGGTGCCCCAGTATAGTTGCCCCCAGTATAGGTTAGCCAGGTAGGTGCCTCCAGTATAGGTAGCCAGTATAGTTGCCCCCAGTATAGGTTAGATAGGCAGGTGCCCCCGGTATAGGTTAGATAGGTAGGTGCCTCCAGTACAGGTTAGCTAGGTGGGTGCCTCTAATATAGGGAGTCAGAATAGTTGCCCTCAGCATAGGTTAGATAGGTAGCTGCCCCCAGTATAGGTTAGTTAGGTAGGTGCCTCCACTATAGGTAGCCGGTATAGTTGCCACCAGTGTAGGCTAGGTAGGTAGGTGCCCCCAATACAGGTTAGATAGGTAGTAGGGGCCCTCCAGTATAGGTTAGATTAGGTAGGTGCCCTCCAGTGTGGTTAGATTAGGTAGGTGCCCCCCAGTGTGGTTAGATTAGGTAGGTGCCCCCAGTGTGGTTAGATAAGGTAGGTGCCCCCCAGTATAGGTTAGATTAGGTAGGTGCCCCCCAGTATAGGTTAGATTAGGTAGGTGCCTCCCAGTATAGGTTAGATTAGGTAGGTGCCTCCCAGTGTGGTTAGATTAGGTAGGTGTCCCCCAGTGTGGTTAGATTAGGTAGGTGCCCCCCATTATAGGTTAGATTAGGTAGGTGCCCCCCAGTGTGGTTAGATTAGGTAGGTGCCCCCCAGTGTGGTTAGATTAGGTAGGTGCCCCTCAGTATAGGTTAGATTAGTTAGGTGCCCCTAGGTGCCCCCCAGTGTGGTTAGATTAGGTAGGTGCCTCCAGTATAGGTTAGATAGGTAGGTGCCCCCCAGTATGGAGGGGGGAGTCAGCCGCGGGGAGGGCAGCCCAACCTCTCCCTCCCTCTCTCCCTCTCCACGGGCCGCCCTCCGTGCTCCCCCCTCCGAGTGTGACTGCAGGGAAGCGCTGTGTACAGAGCGCAACTCACCTCCCTGGTTCCAATCGCCGCCGGTCTCCTCTTCTGTCTTCTCCTCAAAGCCGCTGATACACACACTGCTTCCGGCTAAACAGGAAGCAGCGTGTGTATCAGCGGCTATGAAGAGAAGACAGAAGAGGAGACCGGCGGCGATTGGAACCAGGGAGGTGAGTTGCGCTTTGTACACAGCACTTCCCTGCATTCACACTCGGAGGGGGGAGCACGGAGGGCGGCTCGTGGAGAGGAAGGGAGGGCGAGGTCAGGCTGCCCTCCCCGCAACTGACTCCCCCCTCCATTACAGCGCCCACACTTCTTCAGCGACCAGGGCGCCCGCACGGGCCGCACGGCCCTAGAAAGGGCCTGGTTTGAATCTTGGCTCTTCCTGTTCAGTAAGCCAGCATCTATTCAGTAAAGAGACCTTAAAGTGAACCTCCAGACTAAAAATCTACTCAGCAGAACTGAAAAGGCTTGGTGTTTCTTTAACAGTTTCACAGCATTAGAACTTTGATTTTCTTACCAAGCCTCATTTTAGCTGCATTTTTAGCTAAGCTCCGTCCCATCAAAGAAAACTGCCCGGGCATTTTTCCCCTAATGCTGTGCAAAGCATGATGGGATTTCTGATGTTGTTGTTCTCGTTGCCTAGCAACTGGGAGGGGTGATCAGGACACAGGACAGTTGGTTGCCTTCAAGAAATCACAAACCTTTGCGTGTTCTTTTAAAACAGGGTGGGTAAGAGATTATATTACCTATCTATTTTAATTAACATAACTAATGTATATAACTAATAAATTATTCTGATTCTGATTCTGTAACTTAATGACAGTATGTTTGTTTAGGCTTAAGTTCCTCTTTAAGCAATGACTCCCTAACACTGCTACTGCCTATAGAGCAGGTATGTCAAACTGGTCCTACGAGGGCCGAGATCCTCACACATTTTTGATACAGCTCAAATGAATTGATGGGTCTGAATCAGGAAAGGTGTGGTCCATCAGGTAGAACACATTCCTTTCTTTCTCAGTCCATCCTAAACACTGGCATAGATCTGGCCCTCGAGGCCTGGAGTTCGACACGTGTGCTATAGAGCATGCCCTAGTGGCTGCAGCTCTGGCGCTTTGAGCCTGCCAGGAGAAAAGTGCAATATAAAAGTGCTGTGTCTTGTCTATTGTTCAGGCCCATTTAAACACATGGAGTGCACGGCAATTTCACCATTAGTACCACAGTGGAGCACTGTGCGTTAATAAATTAGTGCTACGCAAGTTACCACAATAAGTAACGCACATATCATCGCGATAATACCCATGACACTAATGGGTTAACAGGCGGTGCTCATCCGGCGATAGCAATGGTAAAATTGCCAATTTTATGCAGTTTACTGCATCTGGCCCCTTGTACCCATGTTTAATTATAAGGAAAAAAGGAAAAAAGGGAGACACCGAGAGCCCCATATAGTGTAGCATTTAAAGTAAATGGGTAAATGAGAAGTAAGTAAATGATATACTCACAAACCAGGGTTACCAATATAGGTAGGATTAACCAATCCTGTTGTACAGGGGTGGGGGACAGGGTGATGTACAAATAATTGGGCCTATGGGCCTGTGGGAACAAAGCTGCTTTGACTTACCAGTAATCTGACTTGCCAGTATAGTCCCAAGGTCTTGATAAGCGCCTCTGTAGTGGTATAGGTGTATGCAGCTTTTTTATATACCTCTGATCGGTAGGATTAACCAATCCTGTTGTACAGGGGTGGGGGACAGGGTGATGTACAAATAATTGGGCCTATGGGCCCATGGGCATGTGGGAACAAAGCTGCTTTGATTTACCAGTAATCTGACTTGCCAGTATAGTCCCAAGGACACGATAAGCGCCTCTGTACTAGTATAGGTGTATGCAGCTTTTTTATATACCTCTGATCGGTAGGATTAACCAATCCTGTTGTACAGGGGTGGGGGACAAGGTGATGTACAAATAATTGGGCCTATGGGCATGTGGGAACAAAGCTGCTTTGACTTACCAGTAATCTGACTTGCCAGTATAGTCCCAAGGTCTTGATAAGCGCCTCTGTACTGGTATAGGTGTATGCAGCTTTTTTATATACCTCTGATCGGTAGGATTAACCAATCCTGTTGTGCAGTGGGGGTGGGGACAGGGTGATGCACAAATAGTATTTGTACATCACCCTGCCCCCCCCCTCACAACAGGATTGGTTAATCCTACCGATCAGAGGAATATAAAAAAAGCTGCATACACCCATACCAGTACTGAGGCGCTTATCGTGACCTTGAGACTATACTGGTAAGTCAAATTTATTAATTTTACAAAAATGTTCCCATGCTTGTCATTTCATTAATTAGTCCCTTGTGTTACCCACTTTCTTGTTATTCCCTGGCCTTAGACTACAGTTGTATTCATACACTTTTACCTCCCCCTTTTTAACACTGTCCTTATACCCTTCTTCACTTCCCTAGAATCCCACCGTACCCAATCAATTCTTATACTCAATATTACCTGATCACTAGTCCCACCCACACCAACCGCCTATAGCCCCACCATACCCAATAATTATCTTACACCTACTATTTGGGTAATTGTCACCCCCCACACCTCACCCTTTTCCTCATGAATGATACACTAGACACATACTGTATAAATATTACTCTCATTTAACAATATACACATTGGTCTGAGGACGCTATATTTGTCTCTGGTTCCTACAGTTGTATACTCCTCCCTTTTATTGCCTGAGGAACAGGGCCGGTTTAAGCAACAATGGGGCCCCAGGGCAAAATAAACCTGGGGGGCCCCCCAACAGATACCCCGGAACAAAAATCGGCATTAAGGGACCTTTTTTTGCAGCTGGTATAGTCAGGGTGTGAAGCCCCAATCGGTCGGAGCTCCACATTCTGGCTATCCCAGCCTGCATGGGGGACAAGGGGTTAAAAAGTTTCAGGAGGGGGGACCCCACATAAATGAAAAAAAAATTCCCACACTCTACAAATACAAAAAAAAATTGGGAAAATAGGAAAAAATGCCAGGGATCTTCATACAGCCATATTGCGGCTGTATAGCGATCCCTGGCCAAAGCACTGCTGCTGAGTATGGACCCCTGGAAACCCAGTCAGGAAATGAATTGCTCTTTCTTTTGATACATGTAAAATTACACTACTGTTAGGTTTGCTACTAAAAGTGACATTTACCGCATTTAAAAATATACTTTTTTCCTTCGAAACTTTAAAATCAATTTTCTCAAAAACTATAAGGTCTTTTTAAAAAATTGTGTTTTTTTTCCTCTTATTTTTAATGATCTCTTTAACATATCCTGCAATTTAGGGTTTCTAGCATTTAAGGTGGATTTGCTATTAACCGTTAAAGTCGGCAGGTTTGAAATGTGTATTTTTTTTCCTTTGAAGCTTTAAAATCGATTTTCTCAAAAACGATAAGGTCTTTTTGAAAAAAATATTTTCCTCTTGTAGCCACTGGGGGCCCCTACAGGCTCTGGGGCCCTGGGGCAGCTGCCTCCTTTGCCTCTATGGTAGCGCCAGCCCTGCTGAGGAAGCAGGAATATACCTGCAAAACGCATTGCATTGTATGTTGGAGAGTATGTGATTACATTTTTCTGTGTGAAAATCGACAGTTTCATGTCTGCTTCAGGGAGGTAAGTCCACCACTGCCTCCCGAAATTTTTTTAGCTTTTAACCATTTCCCCTCCCCCGGGACGAGTAACTATGTCCCTGCAAACTGCCATAACTCTGTGCAGGGACGTAGGTACTATACAGACGGCTCGGCCATTCATTCATTCCGTATGCGTAGTGCTTCCGTTTCTGTACAAACAGTACGGAGCTGAAGTCACTACTGAGGACATCTTGTGGCCAAATTGTAATATTACATCCACCTTTTTTTTTCAGTTTATTATCCCTAGTTACCTTTTTTATTATTATTATTAACCCCTGACCTCCCACACTCCCCTAAAGTTACCATTTTTTTTTATTTATATTTTTTAATAAAAAAAAAATTACAAAATTAAAAAAAAATACATAAATAGTTATCTTAGGGACTGAACTATGTTAATATGTATACAAAAACTGTATACTACAATTACTTGATAAATTATGGGCCTGTAATTGGAGATAGACGCAAAACTTAAAAAATGCACCTTTATTTCCAAATGAAATATTGGCGCCATACATTGTACTAGGGAAAAAGTTTAAACGTTGCAATAAACGACACAAACGGGAAAATAAAATGTGTGGGTTTTAATTACGGTAGCATGTTTCATTTTGAAAATATAATGGCTGAAAACTGAGAAATAATGTTTTTTTTTCAATTTTTTTCTTATTCTTCTTATTAAAACTGAGTTAGAAGAAAATAATTTTTAGCAAAAAGTACCCCCCAAAGAAAGCCTATACAGTGGCAAAAAAAAACCAAGATATAGATTGTTTTGCTGTAATAAGTAGTAATAAAGTTATAGGTGAATGAATGGAAGGAGCGCTGACGGGTGAAAACTGCTCTGGTTTTTTGAGCAGAAAAACCCTTTGAGGTGAAGAGGTTAATTATAAGTACATTAACAAAGGAAAATGCCAGTGTTACGAATACCACAAAATGTAAAAAAATAATTCACAGTATTTAAAAGTTATTTTCCCAGGTATAATGATGACAGGCTTCATTGCCAATCCATGCTGTAGCATTTGTCTGGGCAGTGCCTATATAAGTACACTATTCCCTTACGCTGCAGCTAAGTTTACAGTTGGGTGTTGCGGTGCGGCGTATCGGAGGCATGTTAATGCAAAAAGTTGTACTGCAGTAGTAAATCTATGTGAAGTTCAGGGTGTATTCGGTGCGATGCGGTCCAATGGAGTACAGTATCCCAATATAGTGCATGCAGTGGCTTACCATATGCACGCTCTACCAACAATGGCAGTGAAGAATACTTTCAACGACTGTATGCTTTACTGCATGCGATCCAACGGTCGCATAACATGTGGTGCGGCTATTCCGTTCCTTGTATTGCTGTTTTTACAGGGAACGGAATGCAGCTCCCACTGTGAACTAAGCCTGAATCTATACTCAGCTGTTCATGAACAGACCCAGTGCCAGGGAGAATTCCATACAGATGCAAAGTGAAGACACCAGCCAGACACAGCACAATCGGCATTGCTCCAACTCAGTAAGAAACTTTTTTTTATACAGTAAATCGTTATTTTCTGAGAGGAATTAAAGGATACCCGAGCTGAAATGTGACATAATGAGATAGACATCTGTATGTACAGTGCCTAGCACACAAATAACTATGCTGTGTTCCTTTTTTCACTTTCTCTATCTGTAAGAGTTAAATATCAGGTATGTAAGTGGCTGACTCAGTCCTGACTCAGACAGGAAGTGACTACAGTGTGGCCTTTACTGATAAGAAATTCCTCTTTGTATCTCTTTCTTGCTCTCAGAAGCCATTTTCTGCTAGGAAAGTGTTTTATAGTTGGAATTTCTTATCAGGGAGGGTCACACTGTAGTCACTTCCTGTCTGAGTCAGGACTGAGTCAGCCACTTACATACCTGATATTTAACTCTTTCAGGCACAGAAAGAAAAAAAGGAACACAGCATAGTTATTTGTGTGCTAGGCACTGTACATACACATGTCTATCTCATCATGTAACATGTCAGTTGAGGTATCCTTTAAGACTCACACTGTGTATTGGTCGTTTTTTGTACATGGATTCTTGTGATGGTCATGTCTAGGAGAACTCATGGAGAAGTGGCGATTTGGCAGCCAGCAGCGATGGAGATGGCTCCCCTTGTGCGGTGGTTATAAATCAATAATGATATTTCTATGTGAAAAAGCCAATCTATGCACTGTTTGTAATTTTTTATTGTACTGCATTATGTAAGTTTGGAGCTTGAACAGTCTGATGTACTTCATCAGTCCCTTATCTTTGCCACTTTGGTATGAGAACATAGTAATTTACAGCAGCACATGCCTGGATAGGCAAAGGATCTCTTCCTGTAATGGACAGTTGGGCAGGATCCTCCTTAAGTATTCTGTACAGTTGCTACTAAATCATTGTGGCTGATTTATCAAAATTGATGCAAAGAAAACAGAAGTAAATGTGTAGCAGTTGTTCAGAGCAATCAATTACATGTTAGCTGTAAAATGAAATAGTGATGCTGATTGGACAGTCTGTGCAACTGTTTCACATTTGCTCCAGTTTTCTTTGCAACTTGCGTTCTTTCAAAGGGTGCATACACACTTGCAAATTGACCACCTCCATGCAGTACAAGGGCCAACAGACTAAATAAAAGAAAGAGCAACTATAATGACCGAGGGGGGGGGGGGGGGGGGCAGTGTGTCCCCACAGAAAAATAACAGAATTACATACATTGAACCAATAATATTAATTGATCACCTGAGGGGGAGACACCTATATACTGTATAATCATGAAAAACCAAAATACCTTTCAGGCGTTTGTGATCTCCAAGCAAATGGTCTATTATTACAAATATAATCAAAAATATCAAATTTTATTGGAGCAAAAAAACTAATTTTTTTTTTAATCTGAATAACCCACACTTGAACCCACAGACCACCCCATACAAAACCCTCATAAAAACATGCAATCCCCCCCTATATATCATGGCATGGAGTTTCCCACACTGCAACTGTCGCCCACAGCTAAAATGCCTGTAACATACAGTATCTATTATACACCGGGGGTCCCCAGTTTAATAGAAAAAATAGAGTTCAATCCTTTCAAAGCAATTGCTTGCAGTTGTATAAAGCCTAGGTTCTCAACGTGTGGTACGCGGTACTGTTGAGCGAACACCTAGATGTTCGGGTTCGCGAACGTTCGCCGAACATCGCCGCGATGTTCGGGTGTTCGCGCCGAACTCCGAACATAATGGAAGTCAATGGGGACCCGAACTTTCATGCTTTGTAAAGCTTCCTTACATGCTACATACCCCAAATTAGCAGGGTATGTGCACCTTGGGAGTGGGTACAAGAGGGAAAAAGATATTTGAAAAAGAGCTTATAGTTTTTGAGAAAATTGATTGTAAAGTTTCAAAGGAAAAACTGTCTTTTAAATGCGGGAAATGTCTGTTTTCTTTGCACAGGTAACATGCTTTTTTTCGCCATGCAGTCATAAATGTAATACAGAGAAGAGGTTCCAGGAAAAGGGACCGGTAACGCTAACCCAGCACCAGCAGCAGCACACGTGATGGAACAGGAGGAGGCGCAGGAGGAGAAGGCCACGCTTTGTGAGACACAACAACCCAGGCCTTGCATGAGGACAAGAAGCGTGCGGATAGCATGCTTTGTACCGCCATGCAGTCATAAATGTAATAAAGATAAGTGGTTCAATAAACAGGGACCACGCGGCAACGCTAACCCAGCAGCAGCAGACGTGATGGAACAGGAGGAGGCGCAGGAGGAGAAGGCCACGCTTTGTGAGACACAACAACCCAGGCCTTGCATGAGGACAAGAAGCGTGCGGATAGCATGCTTTGTACCGCCATGCAGTCATAAATGTAATAAAGATAAGTGGTTCAATAAACAGGGACCACGCGGCAACGCTAACCCAGCAGCAGCAGACGTGATGGAACAGGAGGAGGCGCAGGAGGAGAAGGCCACGCTTTGTGAGACACAACAACCCAGGCCTTGCATGAGGACAAGAAGCGTGCGGATAGCATGCTTTGTACCGCCATGCAGTCATAAATGTAATAAAGATAAGTGGTTCAATAAACAGGGACCACGCGGCAACGCTAACCCAGCAGCAGCAGACGTGATGGAACAGGAGGAGGCGCAGGAGGAGAAGGCCACGCTTTGTGAGACACAACAACCCAGGCCTTGCATGAGGACAAGAAGCGTGCGGATAGCATGCTTTGTACCGCCATGCAGTCATAAATGTAATAAAGATAAGTGGTTCAATAAACAGGGACCACGCGGCAACGCTAACCCAGCAGCAGCAGACGTGATGGAACAGGAGGAGGCGCAGGAGGAGAAGGCCACGCTTTGTGAGACACAACAACCCAGGCCTTGCATGAGGACAAGAAGCGTGCGGATAGCATGCTTTGTACCGCCATGCAGTCATAAATGTAATAAAGATAAGTGGTTCAATAAACAGGGACCACGCGGCAACGCTAACCCAGCAGCAGCAGACGTGATGGAACAGGAGGAGGCGCAGGAGGAGAAGGCCACGCTTTGTGAGACACAACAACCCAGGCCTTGCATGAGGACAAGAAGCGTGCGGATAGCATGCTTTGTACCGCCATGCAGTCATAAATGTAATAAAGATAAGTGGTTCAATAAACAGGGACCACGCGGCAACGCTAACCCAGCAGCAGCAGACGTGATGGAACAGGAGGAGGCGCAGGAGGAGAAGGCCACGCTTTGTGAGACACAACAACCCAGGCCTTGCATGAGGACAAGAAGCGTGCGGATAGCATGCTTTGTACCGCCATGCAGTCATAAATGTAATAAAGATAAGTGGTTCAATAAACAGGGACCACGCGGCAACGCTAACCCAGCAGCAGCAGACGTGATGGAACAGGAGGAGGCGCAGAAGGAGAAGGCCACGCTTTGTGAGACACAACAACCCAGGCCTTGCATGAGGACAAGAAGCGTGCGGATAGCATGCTTTGTACCGCCATGCAGTCATAAATGTAATAAAGATAAGTGGTTCAATAAACAGGGACCACGCGGCAACGCTAACCCAGCAGCAGCACACGTGATGGAACAGGAGGAGGCGCAGGAGGAGAAGGCCACGCTTTGTGAGACACAACAACCCAGGCCTTGCATGAGGACAAGAAGCGTGCGGATAGCATGCTTTGTACCGCCATGCAGTCATAAATGTAATAAAGATAAGTGGTTCAATAAACAGGGACCACGCGGCAACGCTAACCCAGCAGCAGCAGACGTGATGGAACAGGAGGAGGCGCAGGAGGAGAAGGCCACGCTTTGTGAGACACAACAACCCAGGCCTTGCATGAGGACAAGAAGCGTGCGGATAGCATGCTTTGTACCGCCATGCAGTCATAAATGTAATAAAGATAAGTGGTTCAATAAACAGGGACCACGCGGCAACGCTAACCCAGCAGCAGCAGACGTGATGGAACAGGAGGAGGCGCAGGAGGAGAAGGCCACGCTTTGTGAGACACAACAACCCAGGCCTTGCATGAGGACAAGAAGCGTGCGGATAGCATGCTTTGTACCGCCATGCAGTCATAAATGTAATAAAGATAAGTGGTTCAATAAACAGGGACCACGCGGCAACGCTAACCCAGCAGCAGCAGACGTGATGGAACAGGAGGAGGCGCAGGAGGAGAAGGCCACGCTTTGTGAGACACAACAACCCAGGCCTTGCATGAGGACAAGAAGCGTGCGGATAGCATGCTTTGTACCGCCATGCAGTCATAAATGTAATAAAGATAAGTGGTTCAATAAACAGGGACCACGCGGCAACGCTAACCCAGCAGCAGCACACGTGATGGAACAGGAGGAGGCGCAGGAGGAGAAGGCCACCCTTTGTGAGACACAACAACCCAGGCCTTGCATGAGGACAAGAAGCGTGCGGATAGCATGCTTTGTACCGCCATGCAGTCATAAATGTAATAAAGATAAGTGGTTCAATAAACAGGGACCACGCGGCAACGCTAACCCAGCAGCAGCAGATGTGATGGAACAGGAGGAGGCGCAGGAGGAGAAGGCCACGCTTTGTGAGACACAACAACCCAGGCCTTGCATGAGGACAAGAAGCGTGCGGATAGCATGCTTTGTACCACCATGCAGTCATAAATGTAATAAAGATAAGTGGTTCAATAAACAGGGACCACGCGGCAACGCTAACCCAGCAGCAGCAGACGTGATGGAACAGGAGGAGGCGCAGGAGGAGAAGGCCACGCTTTGTGAGACACAACAACCCAGGCCTTGCATGAGGACAAGAAGCGTGCGGATAGCATGCTTTGTACCGCCATGCAGTCATAAATGTAATAAAGATAAGTGGTTCAATAAACAGGGACCACGCGGCAACGCTAACCCAGCAGCAGCACACGTGATGGAACAGGAGGAGGCGCAGGAGGAGAAGGCCACGCTTTGTGAGACACAACAACCCAGGCCTTGCATGAGGACAAGAAGCGTGTGGATAGCATGCTTTGTACCGCCATGCAGTCATAAATGTAATAAAGATAAGTGGTTCAATAAACAGGGACCACGCGGCAACGCTAACCCAGCAGCAGCAGATGTGATGGAACAGGAGGAGGCGCAGGAGGAGAAGGCCACGCTTTGTGAGACACAACAACCCAGGCCTTGCATGAGGACAAGAAGCGTGCGGATAGCATGCTTTGTACCGCCATGCAGTCATAAATGTAATAAAGATAAGTGGTTCAATAAACAGGGACCACGCGGCAACGCTAACCCAGCAGCAGCAGACGTGATGGAACAGGAGGAGGCGCAGGAGGAGAAGGCCACGCTTTGTGAGACACAACAACCCAGGCCTTGCATGAGGACAAGAAGCGTGCGGATAGCATGCTTTGTACCGCCATGCAGTCATAAATGTAATAAAGATAAGTGGTTCAATAAACAGGGACCACGCGGCAACGCTAACCCAGCAGCAGCAGACGTGATGGAGCAGGAGGAGGCGCAGGAGGAGAAGGCCACGCTTTGTGAGACACAACAACGCAGGCCTTGCATGAGGACAAGAAGCGTGCGGATAGCATGCTTTGTACCGCCATGCAGTCATAAATGTAATAAAGATAAGTGGTTCAATAAACAGGGACCACGCGGCAACGCTAACCCAGCAGCAGCAGACGTGATGGAACAGGAGGAGGCGCAGGAGGAGAAGGCCACGCTTTGTGAGACACAACAACCCAGGCCTTGCATGAGGACAAGAAGCGTGCGGATAGCATGCTTTGTACCGCCATGCAGTCATAAATGTAATAAAGATAAGTGGTTCAATAAACAGGGACCACGCGGCAACGCTAACCCAGCAGCAGCAGACGTGATGGAGCAGGAGGAGGCGCAGGAGGAGAAGGCCACGCTTTGTGAGACACAACAACCCAGGCCTTGCATGAGGACAAGAAGCGTGCGGATAGCATGCTTTGTACCGCCATGCAGTCATAAATGTAATAAAGATAAGTGGTTCAATAAACAGGGACCACGCGGCAACGCTAACCCAGCAGCAGCAGACGTGATGGAACAGGAGGAGGCGCAGGAGGAGAAGGCCACGCTTTGTGAGACACAACAACCCAAGCCTTGCATGAGGACAAGAAGCGTGCGGATAGCATGCTTTGTACCGCCATGCAGTCATAAATGTAATAAAGATAAGTGGTTCAATAAACAGGGACCACGCGGCAACGCTAACCCAGCAGCAGCAGACGTGATGGAACAGGAGGAGGCGCAGGAGGAGAAGGCCACGCTTTGTGAGACACAACAACCCAGGCCTTGCATGAGGACAAGAAGCGTGCGGATAGCATGCTTTGTACCGCCATGCAGTCATAAATGTAATAAAGATAAGTGGTTCAATAAACAGGGACCACGCGGCAACGCTAACCCAGCAGCAGCAGACGTGATGGAACAGGAGGAGGCGCAGGAGGAGAAGGCCACGCTTTGTGAGACACAACAACCCAGGCCTTGCATGAGGACAAGAAGCGTGCGGATAGCATGCTTTGTACCGCCATGCAGTCATAAATGTAATAAAGATAAGTGGTTCAATAAACAGGGACCACGCGGCAACGCTAACCCAGCAGCAGCAGACGTGATGGAACAGGAGGAGGCGCAGGAGGAGAAGGCCACGCTTTGTGAGACACAACAACCCAGGCCTTGCATGAGGACAAGAAGCGTGCGGATAGCATGCTTTGTACCGCCATGCAGTCATAAATGTAATAAAGATAAGTGGTTCAATAAACAGGGACCACGCGGCAACGCTAACCCAGCAGCAGCACACGTGATGGAACAGGAGGAGGCGCAGGAGGAGAAGGCCACGCTTTGTGAGACACAACAACCCAGGCCTTGCATGAGGACAAGAAGCGTGTGGATAGCATGCTTTGTACCGCCATGCAGTCATAAATGTAATAAAGATAAGTGGTTCAATAAACAGGGACCACGCGGCAACGCTAACCCAGCAGCAGCAGATGTGATGGAACAGGAGGAGGCGCAGGAGGAGAAGGCCACGCTTTGTGAGACACAACAACCCAGGCCTTGCATGAGGACAAGAAGCGTGCGGATAGCATGCTTTGTACCGCCATGCAGTCATAAATGTAATAAAGATAAGTGGTTCAATAAACAGGGACCACGCGGCAACGCTAACCCAGCAGCAGCAGACGTGATGGAACAGGAGGAGGCGCAGGAGGAGAAGGCCACGCTTTGTGAGACACAACAACCCAGGCCTTGCATGAGGACAAGAAGCGTGCGGATAGCATGCTTTGTACCGCCATGCAGTCATAAATGTAATAAAGATAAGTGGTTCAATAAACAGGGACCACGCGGCAACGCTAACCCAGCAGCAGCAGACGTGATGGAGCAGGAGGAGGCGCAGGAGGAGAAGGCCACGCTTTGTGAGACACAACAACGCAGGCCTTGCATGAGGACAAGAAGCGTGCGGATAGCATGCTTTGTACCGCCATGCAGTCATAAATGTAATAAAGATAAGTGGTTCAATAAACAGGGACCACACGGCAACGCTAACCCAGCAGCAGCAGACGTGATGGAACAGGAGGAGGCGCAGGAGGAGAAGGCCACGCTTTGTGAGACACAACAACCCAGGCCTTGCATGAGGACAAGAAGCGTGCGGATAGCATGCTTTGTACCGCCATGCAGTCATAAATGTAATAAAGATAAGTGGTTCAATAAACAGGGACCACGCGGCAACGCTAACCCAGCAGCAGCAGACGTGATGGAGCAGGAGGAGGCGCAGGAGGAGAAGGCCACGCTTTGTGAGACACAACAACGCAGGCCTTGCATGAGGACAAGAAGCGTGCGGATAGCATGCTTTGTACCGCCATGCAGTCATAAATGTAATAAAGATAAGTGGTTCAATAAACAGGGACCACGCGGCAACGCTAACCCAGCAGCAGCAGACGTGATGGAACAGGAGGAGGCGCAGGAGGAGAAGGCCACGCTTTGTGAGACACAACAACCCAGGCCTTGCATGAGGACAAGAAGCGTGCGGATAGCATGCTTTGTACCGCCATGCAGTCATAAATGTAATAAAGATAAGTGGTTCAATAAACAGGGACCACGCGGCAACGCTAACCCAGCAGCAGCAGACGTGATGGAACAGGAGGAGACGCAGGAGGAGAAGGCCACGCTTTGTGAGACACAACAACCCAGGCCTTGCATGAGGACAAGAAGCGTGCGGATAGCATGCTTTGTACCGCCATGCAGTCATAAATGTAATAAAGATAAGTGGTTCAATAAACAGGGACCACGCGGCAACGCTAACCCAGCAGCATCAGACGTGATGGAACAGGAGGAGGCGCAGGAGGAGAAGGCCACGCTTTGTGAGACACAACAACCCAGGCCTTGCATGAGGACAAGAAGCGTGCGGATAGCATGCTTTGTACCGCCATGCAGTCATAAATGTAATAAAGATAAGTGGTTCAATAAACAGGGACCACGCGGCAACGCTAACCCAGCAGCAGCAGACGTGATGGAACAGGAGGAGGCGCAGGAGGAGAAGGCCACGCTTTGTGAGACACAACAACCCAGGCCTTGCATGAGGACAAGAAGCGTGCGGATAGCATGCTTTGTACCGCCATGCAGTCATAAATGTAATAAAGATAAGTGGTTCAATAAACAGGGACCACGCGGCAACGCTAACCCAGCAGCAGCAGACGTGATGGAACAGGAGGAGGCGCAGGAGGAGAAGGCCACGCTTTGTGAGACACAACAACCCAGGCCTTGCATGAGGACAAGAAGCGTGCGGATAGCATGCTTTGTACCGCCATGCAGTCATAAATGTAATAAAGATAAGTGGTTCAATAAACAGGGACCACGCGGCAACGCTAACCCAGCAGCAGCAGACGTGATGGAACAGGAGGAGGCGCAGGAGGAGAAGGCCACGCTTTGTGAGACACAACAACCCAGGCCTTGCATGAGGACAAGAAGCGTGTGGATAGCATGCTTTGTACCGCCATGCAGTCATAAATGTAATAAAGATAAGTGGTTCAATAAACAGGGACCACGCGGCAACGCTAACCCAGCAGCAGCAGACGTGATGGAACAGGAGGAGGCGCAGGAGGAGAAGGCCACGCTTTGTGAGACACAACAACCCAGGCCTTGCATGAGGACAAGAAGCGTGCGGATAGCATGCTTTGTACCGCCATGCAGTCATAAATGTAATAAAGATAAGTGGTTCAATAAGCAGGGACCACGCGGCAACGCTAACCCAGCAGCAGCAGACGTGATGGAACAGGAGGAGGCGCAGGAGGAGAAGGCCACGCTTTGTGAGACACAACAACCCAGGCCTTGCATGAGGACAAGAAGCGTGCGGATAGCATGCTTTGTACCGCCATGCAGTCATAAATGTAATAAAGATAAGTGGTTCAATAAACAGGGACCACGCGGCAACGCTAACCCAGCAGCAGCAGACGTGATGGAACAGGAGGAGGCGCAGGAGGAGAAGGCCACGCTTTGTGAGACACAACAACCCAGGCCTTGCATGAGGACAAAAAGCGTGCGGATATAGCAGCAATGCTTTTTGCCGCCATGTAGTCATAAATGTAATACAGATGAGAGGTTCAATAAACAGGGCCCGGAAACGCTACACCATCCCAGATGTTCATTGGTCATGTTACTTGGTTGGGGTCCTGGAGTGTTGCGTAGTCATTTCCAATCCAGGATTGATTCATTTTAATTTGAGTCAGACGGTCTGCATTTTCTGTGGAGAGGCGGATACGCCGATCTGTGACGATGCCTCCGGCAGCACTGAAACAGCGTTCCGACATAACGCTGGCTGCCGGGCAAGCCAGCACCTCTATTGCGTACATTGCCAGTTCGTGCCAGGTGTCTAGCTTCGATACCCAATAGTTGAAGGGTGCAGATGGATTGTTCGACACAGCTACGTCATCTGACATGTAGTCCTTGACCATCTTCTCCAGGCGATCGGTGTTGGAGGTGGATCTGCACGCTTGCTGTTCAGTGGGCTGCTGCTGCATGGGTGTCAGAAAATTTTCCCACTACAAGGACACTGCCAATACCATTCCCTTTTGGGCACCAGTTGCGGCTTGCGTTGTTTGCTGCCCTCCTGGTCGTCCTGGGTTTGCGGAAGTCAGTCTGTAGGCGTACAACTGGCTAGAGGAGGGGGAGGATGTCAATCTCCTCTCTAAAGTCTCCACAAGGGCCTGCTGGTATTCTTCCATTTTGACCTGTCTGACTCTTTCTTCAAGCAGTTTTGGAACATTGTGTTTGTACCGTGGATCCAGAAGGGTATAAACCCAGTAATTGGTGTTGTCCAAAATGCGCACAATGCGTGGGTCACGTTCAATGCAGTCTAGCATGAATTGAGCCATGTGTGCCAGAGTCCTACCAGAATCCTCATCATCCTCTTGTGAGCGTTGTGATAGTTGTTGTGATGCATCATAGTCGTCACCTTCCTCCTGGTCTGCTTCTGATGACCATTCGCGCTGAATTGTGGAAGTCCAACGTGCACCGCTCTGGCCCTCGTCAGTGGTGGCATGAAATTCCTGCTCCAACTCCAGCTGTTCCTCCTCCTCTTCTTCGTCATAGCTGCTGGGGCCAGCGTTCCCTGAGGCGGATGGCCTGATGTTGGTACCATCATGCTGATCGTTTTCTCCTTCAGATTCCCCCAGTTGCATCATGACAGCTGTTTCCTTGATTTTCAACATTGACCTCTTCAGTAAATACAGCAGTGGTATGGTAATGCTGACTGAAGAGTTGTCACTGCTCACAAGCAACGTGGATTGCTCAAAATTTTGGAGGACTTGGCAGAGGTCCAACATGTTGGCCCAATCGGATCCACAGAAGCTTGGCAGCTGTCCGGATGCGCCTCGGTACTGCGCCGTCATGTACTGGACCACTGCACTCTTCTGCTCACAAAAGCGGGCTAGCATGTGCAGCGTAGAATTCCAGCGCGTAGGGACATCACACAGCAAGCGATGGTGGGGGAGATTGAAGCGCTCCTGCATCTTGGCGAGTGCCCCCGAAGCAGTACTGGAATTTCTACAATGTTTGGCCACTCGACGCACCTTCAACAGAAGATCGGCCACGCCTGGGTATGTCCTCAGGAACCGCTGAACTACTAGGTTCATCACGTGCGCCAGGCAAGGGATGTGTGTCAGCTTAGCCAACCTTAAAGCGCGAATGAGATTACTCCCATTATCACACACAACCATGCCCGGTTTCAGGTCCAGCGGTGCCAGCCACAAATCCGTCTGTTCTTTTATTCCCTTCCAAATTTCCTCCCCTGTGTGCTGCTTATCCCCAAGGCAGATCAGCTTCAGCAACGCTTGCTGACGCATGCCAACAGCTGTGCTGCACTGCTTCCACGATCCTACTGCTGCTGGGTTAGCGTTTCCGGATGAGGTACAGCTTTGAGATGCGTTGGAGGAGAAGGAGTCAGAGAGGTAGGTGCTGCTGTTGTTATCCAGTGGGAGGGACGGCGGTGCAGCTGTTTGCGGCGTGGGCAACACCCGCGCCGTAGCAGGTGAGGAATCGCTGCCAGGCTCCACAAGGTTCACCCAGTGCGCGGTAAGGGAGATGTATCGACCCTGGCCGAACGCACTCGTCCAGGTGTCAGTGGTGAGGTGAACCTTGCAGGCAACGGCATTCTTCAAGCTTCGGGTTATTTTGCTGACCACGTGCTCATGCAACTCAGGCACTGCAGAGCGCGCAAAGTGGTAGCGGCTGGGAACCACGTAACGTGGGATGGCCACTGACATCATGCCCTTGAAGCTGTTTGTCTCCACCACTCGATATGGCAGCATTTCGCAGGCCAGAAGCTTGGCTATGCTGGCTGTTACTGCCACAGCCCGGGGGTCATTTGCTGGCAATTTCCTCTTGCGCTCAAACATCTCCGACACAGACAACTGAACCGTAGCGCTGCACACGGAAGGGCTGTTGGTTGTTGTGTTTGATGAAGACTGGGAGACCTCAAGAGCACTACTCCGGAAAGTGACAGTGTCAGCGTCGTCTGATGTTTGTGAATGTTGTGAACCACGCAATGGCTGGGCTACCGCTGCTGCTGAGGCGGGTCTGGTGGTGAGTCTGGTGAACCCAAGGGAGGCAGTGTTGCTGGTACCCTGTCCTGCCGAGTTTGCCTACAGAGTGGGATGTTTGGATAGCATGTGGCGGCTCATGCTGGTGGTGGAGAGGTTGTTAATACTTTTCCCCCTGCTCAGGCGGGTCTTGCACACCTTGCAAATCGCCATGGTAACATCCTCAGTGCAGTCTTCAAAGAAAGCCCAGACTTTGGAGCACCTGCCTTGCTGGCGATTTCTGTTTGCTCCTCTTTTGCCTCTCACTTGAACTTCCACGCTTGTGGTGCCTGAAATTGCGCGCCGCCTACCTTGTGGCACAAGGCGAACTCGTGCAGCAGTGGGTTCTTCAACAGACTCATCTGTGCTGCTGCTACGACGGCGATGTTCTCGTTCACAAACAAAATCTGGGTCTCTGTCCACATTGTCCATACCCTCCTCTTCCATCTCCTCAAACTCGTCATATGTCATTGTGGGGGGCCGCCGCCGTGGAGTAGAGCTCCCCAGAACAACCTCTGCACAGCTCACTCCAACGTCGTCTTCCAGATCTTGTCGGCCGACCTCCTGCAATTGCAACCCCTCCTGCCCAACTTGCTCTGGGATTTGGGTTTCCGAGTCCTCCTCGGACTCGCCTTGTATTTCAGTGCGTGGTGCATTTCCCACAGTTAATGGTTGTGAATCCGGGCACAACATTTCTGGCTGTTCCTCCATTGACCTTTGAAAGGTGGAAGTTTGTTGGGCTGGGAATAGCTCCTGCGAATACCCCATTGTGTCCTGAGGTAATTCATCGGACTGGTTATCTGGCAGTTGTGTGCGTGGTGTCGCTGCCGGTTGTGTCAGCTTTGTGCCCACTGGCTCCTTGTAACTGGCTGAGGACTCGGACCTCGTGCGTGATGTGCTGGTGCTGCTTAACCCACTGCTGGACGCTTGAGAGGTCATCCAAGTAATTATCTGGTCCTGTTCTTTTGGATTTGTGAGGGTTGTTGTCCTGGACAACATGGGCGGTATTGAGTGGGTTTTCTTGGGTGCTCCCCTGTGGCCTGTACGTGAACCGTCAGGGGAAACACCTCTTCCCTTGCCCCTCCCTCTTTCACCGGATTTCTTCCTCATTTCACTTATCCTTACAGTACACGCTGACTGGCAGCAGTAAAGTGGCAGTACAGAAATGCTATACAGTACCACTATTCCCAGCAGCGACACAGAGCACAATGCTATACAGTGGCGGGTGAGCGGTGTACCACTATTCCCAGCAGCGACACAGAGCACAATGCTATACAGTGGCGGGTGAGCGGTGTACTACTATTCCCAGAAGACACAGAGTGGCAGTAAACAGAATGCTATATAGTGTGGCTGAGCGAGGTACACAGAGTGGCAGTAAACAGAATGCTATATAGTGTGGCTGAGCGAGCGGTGTACTACTATTCCCAGCAGACACAGAACAGTAAACAGAATGCTATATAGTGTGGCTGAGCGGTGTACCACTATTCCCAGCAGCGACACACAGCACAATGCTATACAGTGGCAGGTGAGCGGTGTACCACTATTCCCAGCAGCGACACAGAGCACAATGCTATACAATGGCGGGTGAGCGGTGTACCACTATTCCCAG
Source organism: Hyperolius riggenbachi (assembly GCF_040937935.1). NCBI lineage: Eukaryota > Metazoa > Chordata > Amphibia > Anura > Hyperoliidae > Hyperolius > Hyperolius riggenbachi. The sequence goes on along the minus strand of NC_090647.1, from coordinate 273,166,752 downwards.
CAGCGACACAGAGCACAATGCCATACAGTGGCGGGTGAGCGGTGTACTACTATTCCCAGAAGACACAGAGTGGCAGTAAACAGAATGCTATATAGTGTGGCTGAGCGAGGTACACAGAGTGGCAGTAAACAGAATGCTATATAGTGTGGCTGAGCGAGCGGTGTACTACTATTCCCAGCAGACACAGAACAGTAAACAGAATGCTATATAGTGTGGCTGAGCGGTGTACCACTATTCCCAGCAGCGACACACAGCACAATGCTATACAGTGGCAGGTGAGCGGTGTACCACTATTCCCAGCAGCGACACAGAGCACAATGCTATACAATGGCGGGTGAGCGGTGTACCACTATTCCCAGCAGCGACACAGAGCACAATGCTATACAGTGGCGGGTGAGCGGTGTACCACTATTCCCAGCAGCGACACAGAGCACAATGCTATACAGTGGCGGGTGAGCGGTGTACTACTATTCCCAGAAGACACAGAGTGGCAGTAAACAGAATGCTATATAGTGTGGCTGAGCGAGGTACACAGAGTGGCAGTAAACAGAATGCTATATAGTGTGGCTGAGCGAGCGGTGTACTACTATTCCCAGCAGACACAGAACAGTAAACAGAATGCTATATAGTGTGGCTGAGCGGTGTACCACTATTCCCAGCAGCGACACACAGCACAATGCTATACAGTGGCAGGTGAGCGGTGTACCACTATTCCCAGCAGCGACACAGAGCACAATGCTATACAATGGCGGGTGAGCGGTGTACCACTATTCCCAGCAGCGACACAGAGCACAATGCTATACAGTGGCGGGTAAGCGGTGTACCACTATTCCCAGCAGCGACACAGAGCACAATGCTATACAGTGGCGGGTGAGCGGTGTACTACTATTCCCAGAAGACACAGAGTGGCAGTAAACAGAATGCTATATAGTGTGGCTGAGCGAGGTACACAGAGTGGCAGTAAACAGAATGCTATATAGTGTGGCTGAGCGAGCGGTGTACTACTATTCCCAGCAGACACAGAACAGTAAACAGAATGCTATATAGTGTGGCTGAGCGGTGTACCACTATTCCCAGCAGCGACACAGAGCACAATGCTATACAGTGGCGGGTGAGCGGTGTACCACTATTCCCAGCAGCGACACAGAGCACAATGCTATACAGTGGCGGGTGAGCGGTGTACCACTATTCCCAGCAGCGACACAGCGCACAATGCTATACAGTGGCGGGTGAGCGGTGTACTACTATTCCCAGCAGACACAGAGTGGCAGTAAACAGAATGCTATATAGTGTGGCTGAGCGAGCGGTGTACTACTATTCCCAGCAGACACAGAACAGTAAACAGAATGCTATATAGTGTGGCTGAGCGAGGTACACAGAGTGGCAGTAAACAGAATGCTATATAGTGTGGCTGAGCGAGCGGTGTACTACTATTCCCAGCAGACACAGAACAGTAAACAGAATGCTATATAGTGTGGCTGAGCGAGGTACACAGAGTGGCAGTAAACAGAATGCTATATAGTGTGGCTGAGCGAGCGGTGTACTACTATTCCCAGCAGACACAGAACAGTAAACAGAATGCTATATAGTGTGGCTGAGCGAGGTACACAGAGTGGCAGTAAACAGAATGCTATATAGTGTGGCTGAGCGAGCTGTGTACTACTATTCCCAGCAGACACAGAACAGTAAACAGAATGCTATATAGTGTGGCTGAGCGAGGTACACAGAGTGGCAGTAAACAGAATGCTGAGCGAGCGGTGTACTACTATTCCCAGCAGCGACACAATGACTGGGGGGACCCTGGCTAGCGTGGCTGGAGCGCGAACTACCCTGCCTGCCTACCCAAAGCTAAACCCACAGACAAATGGCGGAAATATGACGTGGTTCGGGTATTTATTTACCCGAACCACGTGACAGTTCGGCCAATCAGAGCGCGTTCGGGTCTGAACCACGTGACCCGTTCGGCCAATCACAGCGCTAGCCGAACGTTCGGGGAACGTTCGGCCATGCGCTCTTAGTTCGGCCATGTGGCCGAACGGTTTGGCCGAACACCATCAGGTGTTCGGCCGAACTCGAACATCACCCGAACAGGGTGATGTTCTGCAGAACCCGAACAGTGGCGAACACTGTTCGCCCAACACTACGCAGGGGGTACTTCTGATGGTTCCAGGGGATACTCTGGCTTGATATACTTAACCAAGAATAACAAATTTAGAGTTTTAGAAAAAGATAAATCTTATTTAAACAACACCAAATTAATGTTTTAGCTAAATAAAAAGCAATAGAAAAATGCTTGGAAATTGTTTAGAACCAATAATCATGTTCTACGATTAAATATATATTTGTCAAGGGGTACTTGTGATCATGTTTATTATGCTAGTGGTTGTTGGTGAGTACAGGGTTTTAAAAGGGGTACATGCTAATAAAATGTTGAGAAACACTGGTATAAAGAAGTTACTCCTGATTTTGCATAAATAGTTGCTTAATACCACTGCGTCATAGAAGTTGAGCAGATAGTTATGTGTCTTCAAAGAATGGCCAAATCACAGCCCTGTATCAACCAATTGCACAAAGCCGTTTCTTGATGTTCAGCAACCAGGTACAAATCTTCTACTATCGGCCCACTCACAGCCACACATTTATAGATCAGTCCCAGCCTACAAACAGCCTGGTATTCATACATCTGAAGATCCTTAGGGGCCAAATCCCAGAGTAACTTCTTTATACCACTGCAAGCAATTGCTTTGAAAGGATTGAACTCTATTTTTTCTATTAGATTGGGGACCCCCGGTCTATAATAGATATGTTACAGGCAGTTTAGCTGTGGGCGACAGTTGCAGTGTGGGAATATAGGGGGGATTGTATGTTTTTATGAGGGTTTTGTATGGGGTGGTCTGTGGGTTCAAGTTTGGGTTTTTCAGATTTAAATTTTTTTCGTTTTTTGCTCTAATAAAATTTGATATTTCTGATTATATTTGTGATAATAAACCATTTGCTTTGAGATCACGAGGGGGACAAATGCCTGAAAGGTATGTTGGTTTTTCACAACAGACGAAATACTCTCCTGCGCTCCAGTCAATCAGTAAAATCACACTTCCACTTCAATCCTCCCCATTCATGAGCCCATCAACATGTAAGGGGGAGAAACAGCCGAAAGAATGCACAATATAGGGTGTAACGTACGTACAACACACACCCTTAGTGCAACCTCACACAGTAATATGTAGTGCCGGCCCGTCACCAGGATTAGGAGATAGGAGCCAATAAAGCCTGGTAAAGAAATTGATATTTACTGTACATGTTATGTGCATATAGCGCAAACACATTTCACTGAACGATTCACATTGCGCTTTCTCTACAAGAGGCTCACAATTTAATGCCCCTCTATCCAAAGTCTTAAGCCAGTGGCGTACCTAGGGCATTTGACACCCGGTGCTGGGTATTATAAGACACCCCCCCCCCCCCAAAAAAAAGGTAAAGGGGCAAAAAATGGGTGGCGCTATAACATGCAAAAAAATGGGCGTGGCCATGACCGGATGAGGGCGGAGCTAACTGTAATTTGCCGTGAACCCGGGTGAAAATACACGTAATGTGTGCAGATTTGCCCAGAGAATACGTTCAATCATGTCTGCAGATTTGCCCAGAGAATACGTTCAATCATGTCTGCAGATTTGCCCAGAGAATACGTTCAATCATGTCGGCAGATTTGCCCAGAAAATACATGCAATCATGTCGGCAGATTTGCCCAGAAAATACATGCAATCATGTCGGCAGATTTGCCCAGAGAATACGTTCAATCATGTCGGCAGATTTGCCCAGAGAATACGTTCAATCATGTCGGCAGATTTGCCCAGAGAATACGTTCAATCATGTCGGCAGATTTGCCCAGAGAATACGTTCAATCATGTCGGCAGATTTGCCCAGAGAATACGTTCAATCATGTCTGCAGATTTGCCCAGAGAATACGTTCAATCATGTCGGCAGATTTGCCCAGAAAATACATGCAATCATGTCGGCAGATTTGCCCAGAAAATACATGCAATCATGTCGGCAGATTTGCCCAGAGAATACGTTCAATCATGTCGGCAGATTTGCCCAGAGAATACGTTCAATCATGTCGGCAGATTTGCCCAGAGAATACGTTCAATCATGTCTGCAGATTTGCCCAGAGAATACGTTCAATCATGTCGGCAGATTTGCCCAGAAAATACATGCAATCGTGTGGCAGACCTGTCCAGAAAACACTTCAATCGTGTAGCAGACCTGGCCAGAACATAAACGCTACCCCTGGCTGCTAATATAAATTAAAAAGAAAAAGAAAAAACATTTACTCACCTGCAGCAGAGCTCCTGTTCCGGCCTCCGTCCAGTGCGCAGCTCCCACGATCCTCTGCAGCCAGCAACTCCCAAAGTCTCCAGAGCAGGGCTTCGGACATTTTACTATAGCCCTGCTCTGCCGCTGCGGTGAACTGATACGGCGTCTATTAGATGCCGAAAGTCAGTTCACGCTGGGGGGTGCTTGGAGAATTTTAAGGGGTGCTTCAGCACCCAAAGCACACACTTCAGCACCCAAAGCACACACCCCCCCCCCCGTGCCGCCACTGCCCCCAGTATAGGTAGCTAGTTGCCCCCAGTGAAGGTAGTATAGTTGCCCCAATATAGCTAGTATAGTTGCCCTCAGGATAGGCAGCATAGCTGCTGCCCCCAATGTAGGTAGTGTTGCTGCCCCCAGTGTAGTTTGTATAGTGGCCCCCGTAGAGCTGCCCTCCAGTATAGCTAGTATAGTGGCCCCCATAGTTGCCCCAGTATAGCTAGTATAGTGGCCCACAGTTTAGATAGTATAGTTGCCTCCATTGTAGCTGGTATGGTGCCCCCCCCCCAGTATAGGTAATATAGTGGCCCCCATAGATGCCCCCAGTGTAGCTAGTATAGTGCCCCCCCCCGTTTAGCTGCCTCCAGTATAGTGGCCCCCAGCTAGTATAGTGGCCCCCAGTTTAGGTAGTAAAGTGCTCCCCCCCCCCGTGTAGCTAGAGGGAGGGGTAACAGCAGGGATAGCGGCGGGGAGGGGGAAATATCCCCCCCTCCCTCACCTGGGTCCCCCTCCTTCTGCCTCTCTTCTCCCCCCCAAAATGCGGGCAGCGGGCCGGTGGCAGTGGGCAGCGAGCAGGCGAGCGCGGAGTATACTCACGTTACTTCCGCGTATCAGCCTGGAACGCTGCGTCGCCGTCACGTGCCTCTACTGCGAGGCACGTGACGGTGACGCAGCGTTCCAGGCTGATACGCGGAAGTAACGTGAGTATACTCCGCGCTCGCCTGCTCGCTGCCCACTGCCACCCGCCCGCTGCCTGCATTTTTGGGGGGAGAAGAGAGGCAGAAGGAGGGGACCCAGGTGAAGGAGGGGGGGATATTTCCCCCTCCCCGCCGCTATCCCTGCTGTCACCCCTCCTCCTAGCGCTGCTCTTCCCCTCCTTAGTCAGGTGTAGGGGGGTCGTGGCGACACCCCCCTGGCTGACTGGTACCCAGTGCGCCCCGCCCCCCTGCGCCCTTAGGTAGGAACGCTACTGTCTTAAGCTATATACACACGCTGGATTGAACTTGACTGAGATGGCCAATAATGACCACCTCTACCAAGAATCTAGCATGTGTACAGCCACCCCAATCCTCCTTGGCGCATTGACGAGCTATCCTCCCGGAGGATCAATTCGGCCAAGCTCTGGCCAAGGACATTGTTCTCCCCACTCACCCCATTCACTCTGTGACTCTACTTTGAGCATTGCTCCATCAGCCTAGAGGCTTGCTAAAGTGGCTCTCAACCACGGAGAGAAATATATTATTTACAAGATTAGGAAAACTTACAAGTATGCGACAAAATGGCACATGAATGGCATTTGAATAGGGGAGCTCAGAGCAGATGTTGCAAGATTCATGTGCGCACTAAAAGACTATTTTTGTGCTGTGGAAAACACCACGTCCAGATCAGAAAATAGCAGCATGTCAATTGGCATTCTGTAACCTGTGCACACATTCCCTAGGTGACAGATAAAAAGGTAAGAATTAACGATACTTGGTGGAGTTTCCAGGCGACTCATTATTATACCTCCAAGGTAAGAAAGTTTTCTGCTTGGTTCTCAAAAGTGAGGAAATAAAATATACAATATTTTCCAACTAACCCCACCCAGGAGGCAGAAGTTATGATTAGCAAATCACTGAGCAACTAGCACAGCTGCACAATAAATAGATCAGATGCTGCAAGCTTTGCTTTGCTAGCCTCATCTTTCTACCTCCTACAGTGGAGCTAATTGGCAAATAAAAACTTTTTGGGCTATCGCGATTCACAGACATGAACAATAGTACATTTCATACAGAAATTACAGTAAAAGAGGAAAAGAAGTTAAGGTCGTTCTGTTAATTGTTCCTTTTACACTACGAGTCCCACAAGTGCCTTTTAAAACAATTTAATTCCACTTGCTTTCTTTTCCTTTAGGTTCATCATGTGGTGTTCCCAATGGCACTTTCAGGCGCAGTGCTGCAATGATCGTAATTGTTGTCATTCTCTCAGTCCTTTTGGCTATTTTATTGGCTTGTCTCATAGCCGCACTTGTCCTCGGCAGGTAAATACATTTCTTCTTGCCTTTGTTGATATTGGGGACCACCGTAGGTTGAATCAACGTCCGGCAGGTGGTGGTACCGTTCTGACCGGACGTTGATTCAACGTCCGCGCTAAAGAACCGCTCCCGACGCGATCGTGCGCACCCAAGAGGGGAGATTAAGCTGTCATATGACAGCTGGCATCTCCCCTCAGTGATCAGCAGGCATCACGTATGGCTGCTGATCACGTGATCACTACGATCGCCGTCGGATCGTAGTGATCACTTTGACAGCGGCGGCGGCGGCGGCAGGGGGGAAAAAAAGAGGATTCACTCACCTCCCTGCTATTCCAACGACGATCGGCGCCCCCCTTGCTCTGGCCGGCATCTCTGCTCCATCTGACATCAGCGCCGGGTCCCGACTTGATGACGTCATTAAGCCGCGACCCGACCTGAGCGTCATTTGGAGCGGAGATGCCGGCTGGAGAAGAGGTGGCTTCTGTGGCTCATCGCTGGAGCCTGGAAGGTGAGTGATGGCGTCCAGCTACAGGGGGGACACCTGCCACCATGGGGGGGGGACACTGCCCAGCACACTACAGACGGGATCCGGCCGCCTGACCCCCCCAAACACGCGCACCCCCCTCCACCGCAAAATGCCCTGGTCCTTAAGGGGGGTTAGGCGGCCGGTCCCGAAGTGGTTAATATGTTGAGAAGTACCTTACATCACTTGATAGTGTATGTAGAGCTTGTAAATTGCATTAAAGAGGATCTGTAACATCAAAAGATCCCCTGGGGGGTACTCACCTCGGGTGGGGGAAGCCTCCGGATCCTAATGAGGCTTCCCACGCCGTCCTCTGTCCCACGGGGGTCTCGCTGCAGCCCTCCATGAAAGATGAAGTCAATATTTACCTTCCCGGCTCCTGCGCAAGCGCTCTGACGGCTGTCGGCTCCGAACTACACGGAAATACCCGATCGCCGTCGGGTCTGCTCTACTGCGCAGGCGCAAGTTTCCGGCGCCTGCGCAGTAGAGCGGACCCGACTGAGATCGGGTATTTCCGTGTAGTTCGGAGCGGAAAGCAGCCACAGCGCCCCCGCTGGAGCCAGCAAAGGTAAATATTGAAAAAAGAGGGATAGCGCTGCGCCTACACCTGTAGCTGCAAATATCTGTTGAAGGATCCCAATCCCTTACTAGAGAATACAATGTAAAGTAACAGATTGCGCTACTATGGAAACAGATGAATGCTAATAAGTGGTACTGATAATTTTTATTTTCATAAAAATCAGCAAGTAGTAGTAGACTCTCTATTTATTGTCGTTAAAATAAATGGTAATAGACTCGCTATTAGCTGTGCAAATTGGCAAACTAGAAATTGATCCTGAGTTCAAAAAAATTAAAAACAATATATGTACATATATTAAAACAAAAATAAAAATAAAAAAACATTGCCAATGAGCTATCATTTGGAATCCATATGCAATATAATTCAGTGCATCAAATCAATTGAATTCTCTGCATTTTTATTTTTATCTATTTTTTATTTTTATTTTTGTTTTAATATATGTACATATATTGTTTTTAATTTTTTTGAACTCAGGATCAATTTCTAGTTTGCCAATTTGCACAGCTAATAGCGAGTCTATTACCATTTATTTTAACGACAATAAATAGAGAGTCTACTACTACTTGCTGATTTTTATGAAAATAAAAATTATCAGTACCACTTATTAGCATTCATCTGTTTCCATAGTAGCGCAATCTGTTACTTTACAAAGGTAAATATTGATTTTACAGTCGGGTCTGTCGCCGGCTGTTCGGAGGGCTGCAGCAAGACCCCCGTGGGACAGAGGATGGCGTGGGAAGCCTCATTAGGATCCGGAGGCTTCCCCCACCTGAGGTGAGTACCCACCAGGGGATGTTTTTGAGGTTACAGAGTCTCTTTAAAGGTGGCCATACATGGTACAATTTTTCAATTAGATAATTTAGTTCGATTATTCCATTAGATCGAATATAAAGATTTTTCCAGCATGTCCGATAATTTTTCCAGAAAAAACGGGATAATCGTTCGAATTTCTTGATCGAAAAAAAAAATATTTTCAACTTTCATTCAATTCGATCATTTAGATCGAATAAACGGGAAAATCGAACGTTTTTATTGTACCGTGTATGGCCACCAAGATATGCTTGTTTTGAGCACTGTAGCTATAGAGCTGTACGAATACAACCAAAGTCAATAAAAGCGCACCTCTGGTGTAAATAAAAAATGCCTTGATACATTGTGTTACTGATAAGATTAACCAGAGCACAGATTGAGCTGGGTTCCAAGCATATAGCTCCACCCCTTTGCAAAAGCTTATTTTCCATCCCTAGGGCTGGAAATACAGAAAAGGCTGAAGCCTTTTTTCTGTAAGAGGATTGAGCTACTCGCTGGAACCCAATTGAAATGGGGCTCCTACTGACTTTAATGCATTTAGTGAAACATGCCCGTTTAGGAATATTCTCATAAATGTGACTATGTAATACTTTCACGAAAATGATGGTGAGAATATGGCCATAGTTGCCACCTGCCCACGTCAAGTAGGGATCTTCCCCTATATGTGCTGCCACCCACCCACCTCAGGGAGTGATTTTGCCCTACATGTGTTGCCACCCACCCACCTCAGGTAGTGATCTTCCTCTACAAGGGTTGTCACCCACCCACCACCAGTATGGATCTTCCCCTGCATTGTTGCCACCCACCCACCTCAGAATCTTCCCTACAAGGGTCGCCGCTCACCCACCGCAGGTATGCATCTTCCCCACATGTGTTGCCACCTCAGGTAGGGATCTTCTCCTACATGTTTTGCCACCCACCTCAGATAGGGATCTTCTCCTACATGTATTGCCACCCACCTCAGGTAGAGATCTTCTCCTACATGTGTTGCCACCCACCTCAGGTAGGGATCTTCTCCTACACGTGTTGCCACCCACCTCAGGTAGGGATCTTCTCCTACATGTGTTGCCACCCACCTCAGGTAGGGATCTTCTCCTACATGTGTTGCCACCCACCTCAGGTAGGAATCTTCTCCTACATGTGTTGCCACCCATCTCAGGTAGGGATCTTCTCCTACATGTTTTGCCACCCACCTCAGGTAGAGAGCTTCTCCTACAAGTGTTGCCACCCATCTCAGGTAGGGATCTTCTCCTACATGTGTTGCCACCCACCTCAGGTAGAGATCTTCTGCTACATGTGTTGCCACCCACCTCAGGTAGAGGTCTTCTCCTACATGTGTTGCCACCCACCTCAGGTAGAGGTCTTCTCCTACATGTTTTGCCACCCACTCATGGCAGGTAGTGATTTTCCCCTACATGTTTTGTAGGCGTAGCTAGAGATCATGGGGCCCCATAGCAAAACCTTCATGGGGCCCTCAGATGTAGGCACTTAAGCGATACCAAATGCCCCTACACTAGGGATATGAGTTACCGTAATTGGGCAATTTACGTTCTTATGCATTTAACACTGCACATAGTCCATGGGCACTGAGACAAGGCCAGATGGTGAAGAAACACAAGTGGTGAATACATGAAGTACCCACTGGGCCCCCTATGTTCCAGGGCCCCATAGCCGCTGCTATGGTTGCTATGACTATTGCTACGCCCCTGCACCCACCTCAGGTAGAGATCTTCTCCTACATGTTTTTCCACCCACCTCAGGTAGGGATCTTCTCCTACATGTTTTGCCACCCACCTCAGGTAGAGAGCTTCTCCTACATGTGTTGCCACCCACCTCAGGTAGAGATCTTCTCCTACATGTGTTGCCACCCACCTCAGGTAGGGATCTTCTCCTACATGTTTTGCCACCCACCTCAGGTAGAGAGCTTCTCCTACATGTGTTGCCACCCACCTCAGGTAGAGATCTTCTCCTACATGTGTTGCCACCCAACTCAGGTAGAGATCTTCTCCTACATGTTTTGACACCCAGTCATGCCAGGTAGTGATTTTCCCCTACATGTGTTGCACCCACCTCAGGTAGGGATCTTCCCTTAGATGTGTTGCTAACCACCCACCAGGAACCATAAGTATCACAGGCTATGGCTGCTGGCAATACATTCATTTATAAATTGAAGGATATAAATATAAATATCCTATATAATAATACCTAAGAGTCTCTGCGTCCCATGTCCCTGTGTGAGTCCTTTTGTTGCAGTGCGCATGTGCAGGGAGAAACGCAGAGACATAGAGAGCGGTTTGCAGGGAAAGACGGGGCCAGAAGGGGCGACGTACGTTCGGCGGCGGGCGTTCGCGCGCGCATGTGTGGTGACAGACCTAGCCCGGGCTAAGGTCACTAGTATATACAGTGGCTTGCAAAAGTATTTGGCCCCCTTGAAGTTTTCCACATTTTGTCACATTACTGCCACAAACAGGAATCAATTTTATTGGAATGCCACGTGAAAGACCAATACAAAGTGGTGTACACGTAAGAAGTGGAACGAAAATCATTCATTATTCCAAACATTTTTTACAAATCAATAACTGCAAAGTGGGGTGTGGGTCCCCTGAGTCAATACTTTGTAGAACCACCTTTTGCTGCAATTACAGCTGCCAGTCTTTTAGGGAATGTCTCTACCAGCTTTGCACATCTAGAGACTGAAAGCCTTGGCCATTCTTCTTTGCAAAACAGCTCCAGCTCAGTCAGATTAGACGGACAGCGTTTGTGAACAGCAGTTTTCAGATCTTGCCACAGATTCTCGTTTGGATTTAGATCTGGACTTTGACTGGGCCATTCTAAGACATGGATATGTTTTGTTTTAAACCATTCCATTGTTGCCCTGGCTTTATGTTTAGGGTCGTTGTCCTGCTGGAAGGTGAACCTCCGCCCCAGTCTCAAGTCTTTTGCAGACTCCAAGAGGTTTTCTTCCAAGATTGCCCTGTATTTGGCTCCATCCATCTTCCCATCAACTTTGACCAGCTTCCCTGTCCCTGCTAAAGAGAAGCAACCCCAGAGCATGATGCTGCCACCACCATATTTGACAGTGGGGATGGTGTGTTCTTGATGTGCAGCGTTAGTTTTCTGCCACACATAGCGTTTTGCATTTTGGCCAAAAAGTTCCATTTTGGTCTCATCCGACCAGAGCACCTTCTTCCACATGTTTGCTGTGTCCCCCACCTGGCATGTGGCAAACTGCAAACGGGACTTCTTATGCTTTTCTGTTAACAATGGCTTTCTTCTTGTCACTCTTCCATAAGAGACAACTTTATGCAGAGCACAACTAATAGTTGTCCTATGGACAAATTCCCCCACCTGAGCTGTAGATCTCTGCAGCTCGTCCAGAGTCACCATAAGCCTCTTGACTGCATTTCTGATCAGCGCTCTCCTTGTTGGGCCTGTGAGTTTAGGTGGACGGCCTTGTCTTGGTAGGTTTACAGTTGTGCCATACTCCTTCTTAATGATCGCTTGAACAGTGCTCCGTGGGATGTTCAAGGCTTTGGAAATCTTTTTGTAGCTGAAACCTGCTTTAAATTTCTCAATAACTTTATCCCTGACTTGTCTGGTGTGTTCTTTGAACTTCATGGTGTTGTTGCTCCCAATATTCTCTTAGACAACCTCTGAGGCTGTCACAGAGCAGCTGTATTTGTACTGACATTAGATTACACACAGGTGCACTCTATTTAGTCATTAGCACTCATCAGGCAATGTCTATGGGCAACTGACTGCACTCAGACCAAAGAGGGCTGAATAATTACGCACACCCCACTTTGGGGGCCGAATACTTTTGCAAGCCACTATATATACATATATATATATATATATATATATATATATATATATATATAAAATATATATATGTATATGTGTGTGTGTGTGTGTATGTGTATGTGTATGTATATGTATATGTATATATATGTATATGTATATATATGTATATGTATATGTATATATATATATATATATATATATATACATACACACACACACACACACACACACACACACACACACACACACACACACACACACACACACACATTGTTTTTTAATTACAACTTGTCTTCTGTTTCTCTTAATGTTTATGGTCTTATATCATTCATGCTAAATTTTTCCTATGTGCATTTTTACTTACAGCAAAGACATCTGCTGGTGTCACAAAATTGACAATGAAGGCTTCTTAGTGAGAGAAGAGCTTGACATGAATGACTATGTATTCAACACTACATATATTCCACACAACTTGTATATGACACATTCAAAACGGATCTCAGTGAAACCAGCCTCAGTGTATACCGTGTTCAAATGATTTGGCATAGCTTGGTTCTCACATATATGCGTTGTTGATTTGTCAAGACATATGCTGTACAACGTGGAGCAATTACCCAGAGTCCTGTATGTTTTTATTTTTAGAAATGGACGATTGGAGTTGAAAGTTGTTACATTGTAATGTTGTCTATTACGGATGCAGTAATTGTTTTCATTTATCTTAATAAAACGTTTTGCTCTGTCTACTGTATGAAGGCCTGCGACTGGCAATTATTTCAGTGGCAAAAAAAGTTATCTCTATTTTAAGAACCTGCCATAACTTTATCCTAATGTAATCTAATAGCCTTTAATAGTTTAAATCAACACTTCCTTTTTTCCAGATATTCTTATGCATAGGAGTGAGAGCAACTGGAAAGAGTATTTTGATTGCAAAATATGTTGAATTTTGAGCATGTGTGTTTCTCGGATCATGGTTTAAATCCTGTCTGGAACCAGTTACCTATTTAGTAAGGGCAAGACTCCCTAATGCTCCAGGGTGGCCTACTGATCATACTTGTACTGGTTGCAGCTCTCAAGCATATTGAGTCCGACTGGGCAAAAACACTATTCAAAATGTTCACATTGTTATTATTAACCAATTAGCAGCTTCAACAGAGTTATCTCGTTTGAGATACGTGCACTGCTTTTGACCTCAGTTGGTAGAACCCGTTGTGCTGTAAATTATCAGAATGTTTGATCTCTTTCTACTAGCATAAAATATAGAAACCTAAAGTAGAAGTCCTCTGTTATTGTCTCACACTGCCCCCCAGTGACAAGTGGCCATAAATACATTTTACAGCAGTACTAATTAGAAGCATAGAAAATGTAACAAACAAGAAATAAAAAATGTGCTAAAATAAATTGGCCTGGAGCACTTGCAAGCCTTTCAATAAATTGGCTGCTAAAGTGTTAAAATAATCACTCTAAGCATTTTCCCTGTGTTTATCTAGATGGATCTGGAAAACGAGTTTATAGTAGAATGACTTATTTGAGAAATAGTTGTGTAGTACATAGTCAATTTCAAAAAGTGATCCTTTTTTTGTAAACAAGTCTCTGAAAATGCTGGGAGGTATATATGGGCATAACTAGAAACCAGGGGGCAACATTTTGATTGGACCCACCAAAGCAGAAAAAAAGACATATAAATACAATAAATTAGACAGTATAATCAGTGCATATACTGTTTTCCATAACAAACACTTCTAATAATCTTATGGAAAAACAGCCACCTAAAGTTAAACTCCACTTTTCATGCTGACCAAGGCCCATATGTGTCTATAAGCACACATGCATCACCCTCCATTGCAATGGTACAAGTGTCTTAAACTGTTATGGAGATTTAGACTGTTGCTTAAAATTACTTCAGTGAGCTATGGCACCCTGCACATTTATTATATTACCAGGAACAGAATCTTTTTGGAAGTCTAAGGTTTGATTCACATGTTTTCTGCAGGCGCCTGTCATTGTCTGTTACTGCTGGGGTCTACCGAGGCCAATATTGAGATGAATTCATTAAACCTGCATGGAACTTTACTCACATGCAAGCTTTTGCAAAACAGTCAATACTATGCATTATCTACTGAACCACGGAGAAGGGAACACATAATCTGGACAACCATCATTTTTGATGTTCGGGGGGCATCAGCACTCAGCAGGCCAAGTTTGAAGAGTTATGGGTTGGGCTAAACCATGAGTGTGGTTACATTTTTTTCAGTTAAATGAATGGTTACAGCAGGCTATTTTCAATGGCATTTTTTAATTAGCCACCCCTTCCAATTGCTGGTGTAGATAGTAATGGTTGTTGAAATATCTCTCTAAACCTAATCACTCTAAAGGCTCTGGAGGCGTACAATAAGGATCCAGTACTAACCACAGCCAACAAAGGACCCCTGCGTAAAATAAACAGAGCAGGGCCCATTCAAAAACATAGAAGGTGTGGTCACAAGAAAGTGTGTGCGTGAACAGTGAAGTCAAATAATAGCTATAACATATAAGTACGTGAACCTGGGCTACCTGCTTTAGGCACTCTATTTGTGTGCCACTCTTGTTTTACCCATAGGCTCTGCTTTATACTGTATATGACTAACCCACAAGCAAGCATCATGACACAGTGTTACATATGCTCCTTAGCATAATAAACAATAATAAAATGCATATCAAATGCCCGTCCTGCTGATTTTGATTAACCCATTTCTAGGCTGAATACATTATGCATTAAATCTGCATGCCAGCTGGATTATTAGCATCCTAATGACCATCTCTAATTGATACGTACCAAATATCAATAGTTTACCTGGTATACCACCTTGCACCAGTAATATTAGACAAGATTTCAGCATCTTGTTTAAAGCGTACCTGAAGTGGCATGTGACATGGGGTCAAATTCACTTAACTTGGGTAAGATTGCCATGTGGAGGCAGAGCACAGCAATTTTGCCGATACTTACGCAGTCTACAAGGCGCTACTTGTGTAGGGAGCATTACCCTAGCAATGTGAGTATTACCCAGGTAACGTGGATTGCATTAATTGCATAACGTGCTCTGTGCAGTCTGCATGAGTAATGATAAAACTGCAGTGCGTTGCCTAGACATTGCTATCTTACCAAAGTATAGTGAATTTGGCCTATGATAAAATATACAAAGACACAGACATTGGCAAGCAATCAGCCTAGTTGCAGTCCTCACTCTATTTACTTTGTCCGCTCCGTGCTGCTCCATTGTCCCATCTACCTCCTCCACAGCATCAGAACTGTTGCCTGAGGCATTTAGTCCTAATCCCAGGGGGCAACAGTCCTCGTACACCTGTTTGAGGCTTCACTGAAAAAAGTTCCAACCAAGAGGTCCAGAGACGATACAACTTCACTAAGGCAAAAGAGGTAGCATACACAGCATGAATAGTGTATAAATAATTGAAGTCATAATAAAAGAAAAGTTTATTCAGCTGGACATTTAGTTATCATAAACAGACATAGTGGCAGTGTAGGTCTAAAATCCAAATCTGTGATATTTATCCAATGGACAATTCCCTGAAATGTGTTATTGCCGAGGGGTTATTTCCTCAAAGGATGGGTGAAAAGGGTGTATGAAAAAAATCTAGCAGGGCACAATGGACCTAAAAACCTAGTAAGGTGTAATTCTATTATTCACAAAGACAGCACAGGGCACTGCCATCATCCTGGAGTTTTGCTTCTGCAGTGAACCGAAGCCAAGCCTGTTATACTACAATAGTGTAAGAATTTCAAAATATCATAACTCAGCGTTCAATTTCAAAGAATCTGGTGATTTCATTTTATACAGTACATAACTTCATAAAAATGCAATGATAAAGAGATCAACAGAGGCACCAACAAGATAAAATACACTAAAATTTATTTAAAAGGGAAGTAGTGGTGGACTTACCTCCAGGTATACGATACAGGTAGTCTATTTCTAAAACAGGTTTAAACGGTCATTAACCCATTCGCGGTCCGTCCTTTTCACTTGAGAAATTTTTCACTTTTCACTTGAGAAATGTTCACCTCCCATTCATTAGCCTATAACTTTATCACTACTTATCACAATGAACTGATCTATATCTTGTTTTTTCCGCTACCAATTAGGCTTTCTTTGGGGGGTACATTTTGCTAAGAGCCACTTCACTGTAAATGTATTTTAACAGGAAGAATAAGAAAAAAACGGAAAAAATTCATTATTTCTCAGTTTTCAGCCATTATAGTTTTAAAATAATACATGCCTCCATAATTAAAACTCACGTATTGTATTTGCCCATATGTCCCGGTTATTACACCGTTAAAATTATGTCCCTATCACAATGTATGGCGACAATATTTTATTTGGAAATAAAGGTGCATTTTTTCCGTTTTGCATCTATCACTATTTACAAGTTTAAAATAAAAAAAAAATTTAGAAGTATTTCATCTTTACATTGATATTTAAAAAGTTTACACCCTTATGTAAATATTTACATGTTGTTTTTTTTATTGTAATGTTTTGTTTTTGTTTTTTATATTAAACATTTTATTTGGGTAGTTTTGGGAGGGTGGGATGTAAACATGTGATTTATAATGTAAATGTGTGTTTGAAGTTTATTTTTTTTACTTTTAGTTGTAGTTTTACTTTTTGGCCACAAGATGGCGGCCATGAGTTTGTTTACATGACGTCACTCTAAGCGTAACACACGCTTAGAGCGACGCATGGGGTACGTTACAGCCAGAAAAAGCGAAGCTTCCGAGAGAAGCTGTCGCTTTTTCAGCGGGGGAGAGGAATCAGTGATCGGGCACCATAGCCGATACACTGATTGCCTGGCTAACGAACCGTGGGCCAGGAGCGCGCGTGCACGTGCGCGATCGGTAGCGCGCATGGTTCCTGGACGTAGTCTCTACGTCCAGGAACCAAAATAGGTTAAAAAACCTACACTTGCAACTTGTTTCACCGGAAGCTCCTGTTTCTTCAAGTAAAAAATTATGTAAGGTAAGTCCAGCATGTGCTCTGGATTTTAGTGTATTACCGTATATCTTGTTGGATCCTCTATTTACATACTTATCATCGCATTGCTTACCGTCCACCCTTGCGATAAAAGCAACTTTTTTCAACCTGAGTGGGGTTGGGATTATTCTACCCACCTGCCTACACAGAGGTTGCCTTTGAGGTAACCCACCTTTGTGAGTATCACTCTTAATTAATTGTGAAAAAAAAACTATGCATCAGTACCTACTTACTACACTAGATTAGGCTCTTGTTTTTTTGTTTTGTTTTGTTTTTTGTATTTTCAAATTCCAACCATAATGGCATAAAAGATTGTCAGGCAATTTAGAGAAAACTGTATGCAAAGCACAAGGCCAAAAGCCAAATTTTACCAGCCATGATTTTGGACCTCAAGCAGATCTGAATTAAAGAGAATCTGTACTGTCCAATTTGTACAATAAAAACATACCAATCGAGTCACTGTGATGTCCTGGATCCCTCTTTGCCGTTTCTGACGCTCCCCGCCGTTATACTGGCTTTTAATCGCCAGTTTTAGGCAGTGTTTACAAACAAAAAACATGGCCGCTAACCAGGAAGTGATGTATGTGTATATATATATACCATGTTACAGTATACTACAAGTTTTTATTACATAGTGAATTTTCTGTACTCCAGTCAGGGATTCACACAGTTTCTCAGCATGGGCAGCTCCTTCCCCCTCAGACAAGCTGAAATTGAGAGCAGAGACCTGTCTGTGAGGGATAAACAAAGCACACACACAAAGCCTGCAGGGGGCGTGGAGGGGGCGTGCATAACTTCTCCCTATCACAGAGCAACTAGAAAAGGCTGCAATAATCCAGACCACATTAGAAGGTGTAGGAACTTATAGGATAGAAGAAATAAGGCTGAAAATAATGTTACAGTGTCTCTTTAAAGCAGATATATTTCAGTAGTGGGCTCAGGATTGTTTTCACAACATTTTCACAATTTGTGTTGTCTGTGAACACAGCTCATTGCCGTATCCACTGCTCTCTAATGAGACATTATCTACTGACTCTGTCAGCCATTACAGCTGACACCAAATTGTGGTTTCTTGCTACTATTCAACATTGAGTCCATGGTGGCACTTAAAGAGAAACCGTAAACAAGAATTGAATTTCATCCCAATCAGTAGCTGATACCCCCTTTCCCATGAGAAATCTTTTACTTTTCTCAAACGGATCATCAGTGGGGTCTGTATGGCTAATATTGTGGTGAAACCCCTCCCACAGTGTGATGTCAGGACCATGGTCTTGACAGTTTCCTGTCTGTGAACCTCATTGCATTGTGGGAAATAGCTGTTTACAGCCGTTTCTAACTGCCAAAAAAGCCCAAGGAGAGATAAACCATGAGTTAAGTCAGTTTAGGAGAAATAAATCATGAGTTAAGACAAATAAGGAGAGATAAATCATGAGATACCCAGATATGGAGAGATAATTAATGAGATACATTTTATGTATCAACCTCTAAATGTGTTCAAACTCTAATGTTCCCAATAGTGACAAATAGTCCAAAGACAAATTATGTAGTAATGGGTACCCTAGTAACAGGCAGATAGCCTAGAGACAGGAAGATTCAAAAGACCATTAAGTCAAGTGACAGGTAACTATTACTCATGGGCTGGTTCACTGATACGCAGATTCTAGTGGCAGGCAAAAAGTGGTAAGCAGATAAGTGGCAGACAGGGGCAGTCGGGCAGACAAGGAACAGGCAGTAAACAGCATTTTTTTTTTACAGGAATTATTGTACTGATTTCCTGAAACATTGCTTGCAGTGCTGCACTCCAGCTTGAATCTCCTTGCTTGGCCTGGCATCCTAGGTGTTTTGTCTCTTGAAAGGAAGGAAGCATACACCGTGGCCAGAGTCAGCGCTGGTTCTAGACTTTCTGCTGCCTGAAGCAAATTTTGGAGGCTGAACAGTAAATGTGAAACGTATTGTCTTTGTGCAAAATAAAAGTTATTTTGAGTGGTCTCCGTCAAGCAAGGCCAGTTTAAGGGGTCCCGGGGCCCCGGGGCAAATGTGAGCGAGGCCCCCCTATCTCCCCCAAGGTCATTACCTCACTGCTCCCCATGGCCCCCTCATGCAAAGCAGGTAATTTCAGCACAGGGCGCTCAGCGCCGACCGCCGAAGCTGGGCACTGTCATAGCAGCAATGTTTTGATGTGCAACCCGCACTACAGTAATTCGGGAATAGTACTTAATGCAACTGGGTAGTTTAGCGGCATACAGGGAGAGCTATTATTCGGCTCTTACGGTGCCCAACTCACCGGCGGCCGCATCATATGTACGCCGCTCACGTGTGGCAGCATTGATCACTCATCCGTTTAGCCATGATGTCTCCTCTCTATGTGTTATGTGTAAAGACATGCCGGATAGAGCAGAGGCCGACCACATGGCTAAGCGTGCATGGACGGTGCAGCCGCCGCCCACCGGGACAGGTGAGTGATCAATGCTGTTACATGTGAGGGGACCCTGGGGAGCAGTGGGGGAGACAAATTGGCAGGATCTGGCAGCGCAGGGGCCGCTGCAGAAGTCGGGGGCCTTGGAATAATTGCTCCTTTTGCCTCTACTGCAGCGGCAGCCCTGCCTTCAAGGTAGGCCTTTTCCATATTACCCTACACTGCTTTTCCTCAGTTTTTATACTTTGGACACCTCCTATCCAATAACATTCCAAGTTTATACCCTATACAAAGGGTCCTTTATCGTTGTAAAGTACAGTATTTTGGAGTAGTGACTGCAAAAACCTCACAAGGCCGAGTGGGGATGGTATTTCCCCACATGCGCTAATAGTGGTTGCTGGATCTGGCAATCCTGACTTGTGAGTATCCTACTACTTGCACCAGATCTTCTATATTTATATAACATACTACACCGGAACAGAACAGAAGAGTTTCCCTGTGTTTTTGTTTCCTTTCCTATTCATTTGGGTATGTTTCTTTTATTTAAACATGTCTACAACAAAGAGGAGAAAGGAAGCACCTCAAAAGAATAAAACTCTCAAAAACTGTTTAAAACAGTAAGACAAAAGCTTAAATCAGAGATAAAAATGTAATTTATGAAAAGTTACATATTTAACTACTGTCCAAAACCGCATCCAAAGGCCAATGCAGTAGCTGAAAGGTGTGCTGCTGTGGCTGGGGGCCTCTTCCCTCCTCTGTGTTACCCACATTCCCCCTAGGGGGTTAGTACTAGTGGACAGTAACAGCCATACTGTCCTACCCTCTTTTAGTGGAACGTGACGTGCTACAACCTATCCGAGTGAAGAGTGTTTCTTCACAAGTACATTAATGTGGTTTCCAATATTGCAACCTGGATTTGTTAGTAGTACCCCTCTTCTTCTCATTACATTACATACTTATAATTATTAAACTATATGGGACTTCTGGTGTTTTTTGTTTCCTTGGATGGTACTCTCCCCCTCCAACCCCCTCCTTAAAGAGACAATGAAGCAGAAAAAAAAATATGATATAGTGAATTGATTGTGTAGTACAGTTAAGAAATACAACATTGGGAGCAGAGACATAAGTCTAATATTGTTTCCAGTACAGGAAGAGTCAAGAAACCGCAGTTGTTATCTATGCAAAAGAGCCATTGAGCTCCACGACTTTCAAAGTCGCAGAGAGCTCTGTCTTCTGAAGCTTATTATCTCACGTGTCTCTAACAGTATTGGTTTTTTTTTCCTGCAGAGGACAGTTCAAAAGTTCACTAGCCTGCTCTGTAAAATCATTTAGGATGCTGAGTAGTGTGTAAACTGCAAATATTAGAGAATGATGCAATGTTATTAATAAAAACTATATAACTGAAGATAAAAATATGAGAATATTTTCTTTGCTATTAGTGTTCTAATAATTATCCGTACTACACAACCAATTCATTATATCTTTTTTTTTTCGCTTCAGTGTCTCTATAATGTCAACAACAAGGTAAGTAGAAATGGACCTTATAATGATGGAGGCATTCCAAAAAATTGTATAATGGGAGAAAACATATTATTTTTTTTACAGTACATGGATTCTCAAAGGGCCCTAGTACAAGATTCATGTCAGTGGGTTCTTTGGACCTGATGTGCAAACAGTCAGTAACTGCCATGCACAGGCAGGGCATAGCAATTGCCAATACTAATGTCGGGGAACAGTGTTACAGTGTTAGTGCTATGTGCGTTACCAGGGTAACACCTGTGTTGCTGTGGTAACGCTCAGAGTATAACAACCGTACTGGCCTTTAATGCATCTGGTCATACACGCAGAACATGGTATCATTTTTCATTAAACAGGTTTAACATGTTTGTCAATCAGACAATTTACAGCTCAGGTCGGAGTCTGAAGAATGTCATAATGCAGAGCAGCATAGTTTCCCTTAAGGGAGAACCAGCGCTACTGGGCATTGGGCAATGTCAACTCTCCTAATGTTGTGTCCAAAAGCATTTTAGTATGTGCAAGGATATCGTCAGTGTAACACACTGACAGAAAATCTCCAACACCAGATCATAAGATGAAAGCATAAAAAGACTGCTGGAATAATGGACTTGCATGTGAAAGTGGGATTGCTCTTAGTTCTATGTGCTTCTGTATCTACACAAGGTAAGACCATTTATACCATACCATTTTCCTAAATTCTAGCATGTCAAGTAATGGCTTACAGTAATTGGCTATTTTGCTGGTGGCAGTTAGAGAAGACTTGTAGTGAGAGTAATATATAGACTGCCATATTTATTACCTTTTAAAATACTTATTGCCTGACTGATACTGACTGCCATGCTGACTATTTGGCGTTAAAGGACCACTTTGATGAAAAACTGTAAAACTTGAAATGCATTATGTACACAAACATATAAGGTGTACATTTGTCCTAGAGTAAAATGAACTATAAAACACATATTTCATATTTAGCTGTCAATTGCAGTAGGCATTATTAATCTGATGGCTTTAAACTGTTTGACCTCTATTGGATTAGTCCATCTCTTCATGGGGGGTTCTCAAGGTTTTCTTTATGCTTTTCTAAAGCACTCCCTTATACAGAAATGTTAGCTGGCCTGCCTACATTTGTGCTACTATTGGGACAGTTGATCTGTGCCAATACCATTCAGTGCTTTGAAATTAAAGGGAACAAGAATCTCCCATGAGGAATAAACTAGTTCAAAACCTGAGGGTCACAGCTTCCCAGGACGACACCCAACTATATCTTTCCTTCAAGCCTGGTGTGGCAGACCCAACTCTAACTATAAACACCTGGTTATGTGAACTACAGCAATGGATGAATGACAACTGGCTGAAACTGAATGCAGACAAAACTGAAGTCCTTCTGATCGGAGGACAGCGCATGACAACAAAACAACTTAACTTGCAGTCTTCACCACTGGGAATAGGAGGCACGGATCTACGCAGCTCTGATAATGTGCGTAGCCTGGGAGTTCTAATTGATGGGGATTTAAACTTCAGAACTCACATCTCTGCTGTGGTGAAATCATCCTATTTTGACCTTAAGAACATCGCAAAAACCAAGCACCTCATCTCCCCAGAAGATCTACCAACTTTAGTTCATGCCTTCATTACCTCCCGACTGGACTACTGCAATGCTCTCTACACTGGCCTTCCAAAAAAGGACTTGTTCCGCCTACAGCTGATACAGAATACTGCTGGCAGACTGCTAACCAACCAACCCTGTCACTGCCACATAACACCAGTCCTGCACTCCCTTCACTGGCTACCTATAGAATGGAGGGTCCAAATCAAGATCGGCCTACTGACATTTAAATCACTGAATAATCTGGGCCCTGGATACATGAAAGATATGTTGCAGCTGCGTAGCAATCCCCGCATTCTCAGATCCACAGGTTCTAATAATCTATTCATATCCAGAGTCCACTTGGAAACTTTTGGTCCCAGAGCCTTCTGTCATGCTGCCCCTATGTTTTGGAACTCCTTACCTCATCAGACCAGGACAGCTCCATCCCTGGACGTGTTTAAATCCAGACTGAAAATCCACCTGTTCAGTTTGGCATTTGCAGAAATATAACTTTTGTTGTGTGAATAATTCATCCTACTACCAATTATTGAATCTGAGAGAGCCTAAGCGCTTTGAGTCCTAAGGGAGAAAAGCGCTATAGAAATGTTATTGTATTATTGTGTATTATATTGTATCATTTTATAATGTCTACTGTGAGCAACAGCTACATTGCACACTGCAAATTACATTGCATTTGCTCTGGGACAAATATATGTATATACACACATTTATTATAAATGTTAACGTTTTCTTGTCTTTGTGCCACTTTATTTGTGTCTGAATCACATATTTTGACCAAGTATGCAGCCAATAGAGTGAAAATGGGGTCAGATCACCCGATCTGCATATTATACTTGTGCCTGGTTAAAGATAACAGAAAACCTAAAGTGGGAAGAAAACATGAGCAGCAGTATTTATTTCTTGAAAATAAATCCACCGGCTTCAGTAGTTTCTGAGTCACACTTATGCTACAAGTATGCAGGCAGAGGAGTCAGAGCAGCTGATTTGTGCATTCATTATAGAACAGAAAGCATTACAGGCAAAGGATCAGAGCAACAGTAAGGGTGTGATCACACTTTGCACGTAGCAGCAATTGTATGGGTATAGTTACATCTATGAGCTGTAATGGCCCACCTTATTCAAATGCACTTTCTACATTGGCCTTAATTCACTAAGCTTTATCAAACACTTTATCAAACGTTTGATAATTTACCTCATGGGTAAAATCCAATTTTGAATTCACTAAGATTTATTGAACGTTTTATCGATAAAACATTCGATAAATATATAACACCTCAGTGAATTCAAAATTATTTAAAGGGAAGGTTCACGCAGGAGCTAAAAAAAATAAAAATCCAAATCCACTTACCTGGGGCTTCCTCCAGCCCGTGGCAGGCAGGACGTGCCCTCGCTGCGGCTCTGCAGGCTCCCGGTCTTCTTCGGTAGCGCACCCGACCTGGCGAGGCCCGGTTGCATCACCTGTTATACGCACATTGCATTGCACTATTAACTATTAACCACTTAAGGACCAGGCCATTTTTACCTGATCTGTGCTGCGTGGGCTCTCCAGCCCACAGCACAGATCAGGATAGAGCCAGGGCGACCAGACTTCCCTCCTTTTTTCCCCACTAGGGGGATGTCCTGCTGGGGGGGTCTGATCGCCACCGGCTATTTTCGCCTGTGGGGGGGGGGCTCCTCAAAGGCCCCTCCGCAGCGATTTTCGCCCTCCCTGTCCTTCCCTCCCTCCCCTCTTTCACCTGGGTGGCGCAGGACGGAGATCCGTCCTGCACCGCCTCTAATAGGTTTCAGCCTATCAGACTGCGGCGATCCCCGGCCAATCAGATGCCGGGGATCGCTAATATCCTTCACGGCGCTGCAGCGCAGCAGCGCCGTATGATGTAAACAGCGGGGATTGCTTCCCCGCGTGTTTACATTTAGCCTGCGAGCCGCAATCGGAGGCTCGCAGGCTGTTCACGGAGACACCCTCCGTGAACTGACATGGAAAGAGCGGCCGTTTCCATGTAAAACCACTCAACACCTAGGTCCGCCGATCGGCTGACAGTGGTCATTAAGTGGTTAATGTGTGCGTTATGTATTAACCTCCCTAGTGTTCTGGACGAGTTTAGGCTCGTCCAGAGACGCCAGAGGCCACCGCTCAGGCCCTGCCGGGCGGATTTGAATAATTTTTTTTTTAAACACGCAGCTAGCACTTTGCTGCTCGCCGCCGATCCGCCGCCACCCGCCACGTAATAGCCCCCCCCCCCGAGACCCCGTGCACAGCCTGGCCAATCAGTGCCAGGCAGCGCTGAGGGGTGGAATCGGGACTCCCTATGACGTCACGACGTCAATGACAATGATGACATCATTTGGTTCATCGCCATGGCGACGGGGAAAGCCCTGAAGGAAATCCTGTTCAGAACGGGATTTCCTGACAGGCATAGGCGCCAGTGGTGATCGGAATTGTGGGTGGGAATTGCCAGGGAGGGGGGTATCATGTAGCTAGCGCTAGGCTAGCTACATGAGTAAACAAAGAATTAGGTATAAAAAACCATGTGCAGCCCTCCGGCTGCGCAGAATCAGAACGCCCAGCAGGTTAACACTGTGTATGCAATGCATTATGTCCAACGGATCCATCGCATGATGCAGAAAGCTGCATATGAATAGTTATTGTTCAGCATTTGTAAATATCAAGCAGCTGCTAAATTTAGTGGGAGTAGAATGGGTAAAGCACACTTGAACTGTTCACTTTTACTTACCTTGGACTTCTTCCAGCCCCCTGTAGTCTGTCAGGTGGTCCCTTGGCGTGCTCTAGGCCCCCTCCGTTCCCGTTCTCCTGGTGGTAGCTCTGTAAGATCTGTGACTGGAACTCCAGTTGTGCCTACTGCTCAAGCGCAGTCCCATCTGCGCAACCTTATTTATCACGCTCCCAGCAGGTTTTGCCTATGCGAGGTTAATTATTTTGAGAAAAGGACATGCACAGTTTTCAGCATAGTTCAGGTGTACTTTAAGGATTTGGAAACAGGCTATCCTGTCATGTCCCTATACTGCAGGAATGGATGGATTTGTTGGAGAAACAATAGCCCTACAAAAAGCTAACATATGCCCACAGAGGTAGGCCTTGGAGATTTCGCAAGGTCTGGGATTGATGAGTTAAGAGGTACTCCTGATTTGGTTGATGTTCTCTCCTTGCTGTATTTACTGGAAACTGTATCATAACATGGCTCGTCTCACATGTACTAGCCTATTCTCAGGCTTGAACCTTAGCTCAGCAAAAAACTTCAAGTGCAAGATTTACTCACTTGCAGAATGTCTGATGGATAGAATTGCCTCTTAAAGCATACATGAGCCCAAATGAATGACAGCAGATTTACTTACCTGGGGCTTCCTCCAGCCGCTTAAAGCGGACCTAAACCAAACATTTTTTAAATTCAAAATATTTAGTTGCACCACTCTGGCACCACTTAGGGAAAATGCCAGAAGAGGTTAAAAAGAGTTTTTAAAGAAAGAATAAAGGAGGAGAGTTGAGGTATGAGATAAAAGGGTGTTGGAGGAAGAGCGCTACTGCAGAAGACTACAAAAAAAAAAGGCTCTGCAGTCAAACAGGGACATCTTTTCCCTTGCAAAGTAGTTGAACTGTGATCCGGTGTTAGTCGAGGAGCAAAAATGCAGACATCAAACCAACAAACATTGATTCCAGTGAAACCTTTAATGACTACTAACTGTACATGGCTTATTGCAAGCTTTCGAAACGTTAAGTTTCTTCTTCAGGCATTAGAGAGAACTGGATCAGAAGTGTACAAAAAAAAGTTTTGAATCACATACAGACTTACAGTATATATATATGATTCTGTAGGCTCAATCTGACATGTTTCACACAGTTTCACATGATTTCACATTCATTTCTTCACAGTCTGATAACCTTAGACAAGTTCCCCCCTCCCCCTCCCACTAACTCTTATTTATTATCTGAAGATGTTGCATCATATTTCATTAGCAAAAATTTCAAAAATATAGAACAGTTTTAAATGCAACCCTCATTACCAGGCCAACCACCTCCTCCTCCATCGTCCTCCTCTCTGTTCACCCACTAGAAACTACCACTCCTCTTCTCTACATGGCCAGTCTCACATTCTAATCTCATCCTCCCTAACAGCTTTCATTGCCATAATTGAACAACACCTTTATTCACTAATCACTAAAACACACCTCACTTTAAAACACACCTCACTATCTGCTCTTTGGAACCTATAGGCCCATACACACGTCGGACGTTTGAACGTTCCGTCGTTCAGTCGTCCGCACGTGAAATCGGGCGTGTGTACAGACTGTCGTTCGGGTGATAAGACTGGTCTTGAGCGATCCGCCAGGCGGATCGCTCAAAATCAGTCTTATCACCCGTCTGTACACACGCCCAATTTCGCATGCGGACGACTGAACGACGGGACGTTCAAACGCCCCGTCGTTCACAAAAGTCTGACGTGTGTATGGGCCTTATTCCTTATCTCATCCCCAACTATCTTCCTCCTCTATCCCTCCTCTAACTAGTGTAATAGTTAAGGGCTCTGCCACTGATGTAGGAGTCCTGGGTTCAAATCCTGGCTCTTCCTACTCAGTAAGCCAGCACCTATTCAGTAAGGAGTTCATTGTGCAAGTCTCCTTAACACTGCTACTGCCTACTGAGTGCGCTCTCGTGGCTGCCTCGCAAGCGCTTTGAGTCCAACAGGAGAAAGGCACTATACAAAAAAAGGAATTATTATTATTATTATTATTTTAATCTACATTAGAGTGAAAGTGTTTCTAGGGTTCCTCGTAAATTAGAATTACAAACAATCCTCAGGATTGCACACCTGAATGAAGATAGGTGCTGGACCTACCTTGACAGTACAGTTTTCTGTCCAATACCTTGATGAAAGGGAACCATGTGTGGCCCTCACACAAAGTTTTATATACTGTATATATACTGTGCTAATTCACTAAAGTTATGCACACACCCCTTGGTTTTGATAGCTTAATTATTAAACCCCCATCTAGTCTTACTGGAGTTCATGAGCAGGGATTTTATAAGTTAGAAAAATGACCTTTATGCTTTAATGCAATATTATTATGATGATGATTAACCACTTGAGGACCGCCCCT
This sequence comes from Hyperolius riggenbachi, assembly GCF_040937935.1. Taxonomy (NCBI): domain Eukaryota; kingdom Metazoa; phylum Chordata; class Amphibia; order Anura; family Hyperoliidae; genus Hyperolius; species Hyperolius riggenbachi. Next base: position 273,138,752 of record NC_090647.1, on the reverse strand, counting down.
AGCCGATGGGCGGCAGCAAAGGCTGGGCCTAAACGACCGCAATACGCCCATCGGCGGCGGGTCCTCATGTGGCTGCTGGCCGGGGATCGCGCGCTGTTATGCGTGCGCATCCTCCGGCAATAGGCTCTGCCCACCCGCGTCATCAACCCGCCGGCCAATCGGAAGCGCCGGTGGGTTGTTAACCTGACGATCGCCGCATAGGAAGCGTATAATACGCTTTGTAATGTATACAAAGCGTATTATACAGGCTGCCTCCTGCCCTGGTGGTCCCAGTGTCCGAGGGACCACCAGGGCAGGCTGCAGCCACTCTAATGTGCACACAAGCACACTGATCTGCTCCCCCTGTATTAACCCACGGATCACCTGTCAATCACCTGTCAATCACCCATCAATCACCCCCTGTCACTGCCACCCATAAATCAGCCCCTAACCTGCCCCTTGCGGGCAATCTGATCACCCACCCACACCATCAGATCGCCCGCAGACCCGACGTCAGATCACCTCCCAAGTGCATTGTTTACATCTGTTCTCTCCTCTAAACACCCACTAATTACCCATCAATCACACCCTAACACCACCTGTCACTGTTACCCATCAGATTAGACCCTCTGCCCCTTGCGGGCACCCAATCACCCGCCCACACGCTCAGATTGCCCTCAGACCCCCCCTTATAAATTCGCCAGTGCATTATTTACATCTGTTCTTGCCTGTAATAACCCACTGATTACCTGTCAATCACCTGTCAATCACCCATCAATCACCCCTGTCACTGCCACCCATCAATCAGCCCCTAGACTGCCCCTTGCGGGCAATCTGATCACCCACCCACAACATAAGATCGCCCGCAGACCCGACGTCAGATCACCTCCCAAGTGCATTGTTTACATCTGTTCTCTCCTCTAAACACCCACTAATTACCCATCAATCACCCATCAATCACACCCTATCACCACCTGTCACTGTTACCCATCAGATTAGACCCTAATCTGCCCCTTGCGGGCACCCAATCACCCGCCCACACGCTCAGATTGCCCTCAGACCCCCCCCTTATCAATTCGCCAGTGCATTATTTACATCTGTTCTTCGCTGTAATAACCCACTGATCACCTGTCAATCACCTGTCAATCACCCATCAATCACCCGCTGTCACTGCCACCCATCAATCACCCCCTGTCACTGCCACCCATCAATCAGCCCCTAACTTGCCCCTTGCGGGCAATCTGATCACCCACCCACACCATCAGATCGCCCACAGACCTGACGTCAGATCACCTCCCAAGTGCATTGTTTACATCTGTTCTCTCCTCTAAAAACCCACTAATTACCCATCAATCACCCATCAATCACACCCTATCACCACCTGTCACTGTTACCCACCAGATTAGACCCTAATCTGCACCTTGCGGGCACCCAATCACCCGGACACATGCTCAGATTGCCCTCAGACCCCCCTTATAAATTCGCAAGTGCATTATTTACATCTGTTCTTGCCTGTAATAACCCACTGATCACCTGTCAATCACCCATCAATCACTCCCTGTCACTGCCACCCATCAATCAGCCCCTAACCTGCCCCTTGCGGGCAATCTGATCACCCACCCACACCATCAGATCGCCCGCAGACCCGACGTCAGATCACCTCCCAAGTGCATTGTTTACATCTGTTCTCTCCTCTAAACACTCACTAATTACCCATCAATCACCCATCAATCACCCTCTGTCACTGCTACCCATCAGATTAGACCCCTATCTGCCCCTAGGGCACCCAATCACCCGCCCACACCCTCCAAACGCCCTCAGACCCCAGCCCTGATCCCCTTGCCAGTGCATTGCTTGCATATATTCCCCCCTCTAATCACACCTTGAGACACCCATCAATCACCTCCTATCACCACCTGTCACCCCCTAGCACATCTACCCATCAGATCAGGCCCTAATTTGCCCCGTGTGGGCTCCTGATCAGTCAGCCAAACCCTCAGATCCCCCTCAGACCCCCTTCCGATCACCTCCTCAGTACATTGATTGCATCTATTTTCCCCTCTAACCACCCCCTGAGACACCCATCAATCACCTCCTGTCACCCCCCTAGCACTCCTATCCATCAGATCAGGCCCAATACAACCTATCATCTAAGAGGCCACCCTGCTTATGACCGGTTCCACAAAATTTTCCCCTCATAGACCACCTGTCATCAAAATTTGCAGATGCATATACCCCTGAACAGTCATTTTGAGGCATTTGGTTTCCAGACTACTCACGGTTTTGGGCCCGTAAAATGCCAGGGCAGTATAGGAACCCCACAAGTGACCCCATTTTAGAAAAAAGACACCCCAAGGTATTCTGTTAGGTGTATGACGAGTTCATAGAAGATTTTATTTTTTGTCAAAAGTTAGCGGAAATTGATTTTTATAGTTTTTTTTCACAAAGTGTCAATTTCCACAAACTTGTGACAAAAAAAAATCTTCTATGAACTCACCATACTCCTAACAGAATACCTTGGGGTGTCTTCTTTCTAAAATGGGGTCCACTTGTGGGGTTCCTATACTGCCCTGGCATTTTAGGGGCCCTAAACCGTGAGCAGTAGTCTAGAAAACAAATGCCTCAAAATGACCTGTGAATAGGACGTTGGGCCCCTTAGCGCACCTAGGTTGCAAAAAAGTGTCACAAATGTGGTATTGCCGTACTCAGAAGAAGTAGTATAATGTGTTTTGGGGTGTATTTTTACACATACCCATGCTGGGTGGGAAAAATCTCTCTGTAAATGGACAATTGTGTGTAAAAAAAATCAAACAATTGTTATTTACAGAGATATTTCTCCCACCCAGCATGGGTATGTGTAAAAATACACCACAAAACACATTTTACTACTTCTCCTGAGTACGGCGGTACCACATGTGTGGCACTTTTTTGCACCCTAAGTGCGCTAAGGGGCCCAAAGTCCAATGAGTACCTTTAGGATTTCACAGGTCATTTTGCGACATTTGGTTTCAAGACTACTCCTCATGGTTTAGGGCCCCTAAAATGCCAGGGCAGTATAGGAACCCCACAAATGACCCCATTTTAAAAAGAAGACACCCAAAGGTATTCCGTTAGGAGTATGGTGAGTTCATAGAATATTTTATTTTTTGTCACAACTTAGCAGAAAATGACACTTTGTGAAAAAAAACCAATTAAAATCACTTTCCGCTAACTTGTGACAAACAATAAAATCTTCTATTAACTCACCATACTCCTAATGGAATACCTTGGGGTGTCTTCTTTCTAAAATGGGGTCATTAGTGGGGTTCCTATACTGCCCTGGCATTTTAGGGGCCCTAAACCATGAGTAGTCTTGAAACCAAATGTCGCAAAATGACCTGTGAAATCCTTAAGGTACTCATTGGACTTTGGGCCCCTTAGCGCAGTTTGGGTGCAAAAAAGTGCCACACATGTGGTATCGCCGTACTCAGGAGAAGTAGTATAATGTGTTTTGTGGTGTATTTTTACACATACCCATGCTGAGTGGGATAAATATCTCTGTAAATGGACAATTGTGTGTAAAAAAAATCAAGAAATTGTCATTTACAGAGGTATTTCTCCCACCCAGCATGGGTATGTGTAAAAATATTTGTGTTCCAAAAGAGAAGGGTAGTGTGGCACTCCTCCAATCAACAAAGGGGATCTTGTGGGTCAAAGGATACAGGCCAAACGAACTCCCGCACAGTGAGTCCCAATACACAATCATGCACAAAATAGCCACTGACGTGTGCTCCGTGTAGTACATACAGGAAGAAAGGTAACCATGGATCGTTGTCAACAAAGGAAAAGATCGGGCACCATCCGTCATTCAGCTTATTTATTACGTAGACATAACATGTGCGGCATAGGACATGGTACATATCACCTGTAGATCATGGCGACATCTGTGCGGGGTGGAGGTGGGTGCTCAGGGCTGTAGAAAGGTCGGCGACGGCCGTTTCGCGTCCACCAGGACGCTTGGTCACGCTGCGTTCCACCTATGTGTAAAAATATACCACAAAAAACACATTATACTACTTCTCCTGAGTACGGCAATGCCACATGTGTGGCACTTTTTTTGCAGCCTAACTGCGCTAAGGGGCCCAAAGTCCAATGAGCACCTTTAGGCTTTACAGGGGTGCTTACAATTAGGCACCCCCCAAAATGTCAGGACAGTAAACACACCCCACAAATGACCCCATTTTGGAAAGTAGACACTTCAAGGTATTCAGAGAGGAGCATAGTGAGTCCGTGGCAGATTTCATTTTTTTTTGTCGCAAGTTAGAAGAAATGGAAACTTTTTTTTGTCACAAAGTGTCATTTTCCGCTAACTTGTGACAAAAAATAAAATCTATGAACTCACCATGCCTCTCAGTGAATACTTTGGGATGTCTTCTTTCCAAAATGGGGTCATGTGGGGGGTATTTATACTATCCTGGAATTTTAGCACCTCATGAAACATGACAGGTGGTCAGAAAAGTCAGAGATGCCCAAACCAATAAATATACACTGAATTTTTTTTTATCAAAGACATGTAGCACAATAAATTTGGACAAAATGTATACAGAAATTTTACTTTATTTTAAAAATTTCAGCACAGAAAGTAAACAAAATCATTTTTTTTGACAAAATTCATGTCTTTTTTGATGAATATAATAAAAAGTAAAACTCGCAGCAGCAATCAAATAGCACCAAAAGAAAGCTGTATTAGTGACAAGAAAAGGAGGTAAAATTCATTTAGGTGGTAGGTTGTATGACCGAGCAATAAACCGTGAAAGCTGCAGTGGTCTGAATGGAAAAAAAGTCTCTGGTCCTTAAAGAGACACTGAAGAGAAAAAAAATATATGATATAATAAATTGGTTGTGTACTATGAATAATTACTAGAAGATTAGCAGCAAAGAAAATATTCTCATATTTTTATTTTCAGGTATATAGTGTTTTTTCTAACATTGCATCACTCTATAATATGTGCAGATTACACAACACTCAGCATTCAAAATGAGTCTTTCAGAGCAGTCTGTGAAGTAATGAACTCTCCTCTAGCAGAGGAAAAGTAAACAGTTCAATTACAGTTGAGATAATAAAAGTCAGATAACAGCCCTCTCCACGACTAAGTTAGTCGGAGAGCTTAATAGCTTTTTTGCATAGAGATAACAACTGCAGTTTCTCAACTCTTCCTGTACTGAAAACAATTAGACTGATGTATCTGATCTTAATGTTTTTTTTCTTAGCTGTGCTACACATACAAATCATAATATCATCATTTTTTTTTCACTTCAGTGTCTCTTTAAGGGGTGAAAAGACTGTGGTCCTCAAGTGGTTAATTTATAAAGCACCAACATATTGCATGCTTATCTACAAATTGTTGCACTATTGGCTCATTCAGGGTTGCACAGAGTGGTTTTCTCCTCCCTATCTTTACTTTAGTCTAGAGGACACTTTCACACATAGTGTCGCATTGCAGTACTCTCTCCTACTGATCCCCTGCCTCAGCTCGTCGCAGTGGCCATTAGTCTCTATGAGGCCCAGTGCACACCATAAACCTCTAGCAAATCCACAAAACGCCAGAGGTTTTTGAAGCAGATTTTCAGAGAGATTCTAGGCATGTTTAGAGAGGTTTTCTAAACAGGCCTAGCTTTTTTTGGAGTGTTTTTGTGTAGCAGATTTCATATATTGTTACAGTAAAACTGTTACTGAACAGCTTCTGTAACAAAAACACCTGGAAAACCGCTCTGATCTAGAATTTTTCAGAGCGGTTTGAGCTTTTCCAAATTTACATTGAGGCAGAAATGCATCTGCAAACCGCAAAAATGCTGCAGGAGCCACGTTTGCGGTTTGCTAAAAACCTCAAACCGCTGGTGTGCACCATCCCATTGAGATACATTAGCCAAGCGGTTTCACAAGCGGCAGCGGTTTTGAAAACGCTACCAAAAACGCTTGGTGTGCACCAGGCCTGAGACAGGACACAGTACCTGCTGTGCGATGTGATGTGATGAAAATGTTGTAGGCACCACAAGGTAATGCAGAAGCTGCAGCACATCACCCAGTGATTTCCATAAGTAAACCTGAAGTCCCATGTTAATTTTAATTTTTTTTAATGGTCATGCTGCCGTTATAATGTGCTGTGCGTCTTTCCTAGGCTGTTGCGGTGCGATCAATTGCACCACTATAGTGTGTAACGAATCTGAATGCTCTTTTTCATACCCAATTATACTATTGTCCTGTTGCCAATTAAAATAGTTAGTTGTGAAATGTTCCACCTGGTGGTTTGTAGCATTGCTCTAGCTTTTCTATTATGTTTTTGCCTTCTCAGTTTTGCAAGAGTGTTACTTGCATCAAATTTAAAATCTGCGTATATCTTGTTTCATGAAACAATAGCACTTCTATTTTCATTATTTGATCTCTTGTCTTTGTAAAATACCCTAGGGTCTAAAAGTTATTAACAGGCAACTGCTTTTAAAATAAATGTTCTTTATGTCCTCAGCTGTAAATCCAGCATCAATGAGTATGTAAATCCAGGTCGATTTACCGTCTTCATATAATATGCTCTTTCTTGAAGAGCCATCAGATCATCGTCCACACTCACTGCACTCCCTTTGCCAAACGATGGGAGCACTGCCATTAACACATTTGAACTACCGTACCCACCAAAAATGTAAATAACCGCTGAGGATTCTTATTAATCCATTTGTCTTAACTAATGGGAAACCTAATTGGGAAATTCAAACAAGCGAACTCTACAGCTTCCATCATTTGATGGTGGGATATTCATAATATTATAGAAATGATTTTTTTTTCAATAACTTAGAGTGAATGCTCCCAGCTATACCAAGTAAATGGTATAAGTAGGGACGGTCACTGTGTGGGCAACCACGGTAGCTTGTGTGACAAAGACAAGACCAGGAGCCAAATGGTGCAGTATCCTAGGATAAAATTAGCTCAATATTACAAGAGTAGTTATACTCACAAAGGTGGGTTGCAGAACCTGCAACCACTGTATATCGCCTATGGGGAAATAACCATCCCCACTCGGTACTCCAGGTCCTGCCAGAGCCAGGTGGTCACTCTCCTGGGACCCTAGCTGTGGATGGAACCACGCTAGTGGGAAGGGCACCTCCATAGGAGGTGTAGTGGGCAATGAAGAAGGGTGGAGGTGCCCAAAATTAATATTTCTCAGAGTATACGCTATAAGACATAAAAAAATACATGCGGTATCTTACCTGTCCACATGAACCAACCCAGAAAAACAAGGGTTTAGATCAGGTAAGGTTTATTCAAGCAAAATTAAAAAAAGACAACGCATTTCTTGGGTCTCTGCCCGCTTCCTCGGGTCAATAAAGTGCCTTAAGGAAATAGTTTGCAGCCTGGGTGCCACAAATGTATACACCAGATCCTGTTTTTCAATCAACATGATCCAAATTGGGCAGATTTGTCTTCTTCTGTTTTGCTTTTGGAAAAATCTGGCAGACTGCATAATGGTTTAGTGCTTAAACATAATCGTCTTTGTCAGTTTAGATGTAACGCATGTTTCTGACAGTTATTAGTGGTAAGAGTTCAGGTGACAAACACTAGGCTGTGTGAAGAAAGGCACACCTTATTGCTTTAGGGGTTATTGGTGTCTATTAGCAACAAGATGTATGAATAACAAGAGTGAGAAGGAAATAAAAAATCATCTACACTATGGAGAAAGAATAGTTGATTATCTAAACTATGTATTCTTAGGCATTTCTACATTTCTCAGATTATTGTAGTGTGAGCACTTCAATTAAGCAGCTGCCTTTTGACCGTATGAGTCAGAAGAGAGACATTTAAAGAGATTTCTGACATCTTGAAACTGAACTGCATTGCCCTCCCTAGAAAAGTAATATATGAAGAATATTTCTGAGGCTCTCATATATGGTTATATGGTTTATCCAAAGAAAAAATAAAGTAGGCAGTAACTGGAAAGCTTTATCTGCTGTACACATGCATGGCTGTATGATGACGTATTTGCAGGGCCGGGCCGAGGCATAGGCTGGAGAGGCTCCAGCCTCAGGGCGCAGTGTAGGAGGGGGCGCAGAATTCATTCAGCTGTCATTGCTAATTGTGTATGAAGCAGAAAGAAATTAGAAAAGGGGATACATATCAGTGACTGCAAGCCAGATAACTAGATATTAGGGTGTTGGGGAGGTTGTGGGCCCTGTGGCCCTCTTAGTCTAATAGCAATCAGTGTGTGACAGCTGGGGTGGGAGGGATGGAGGGGCGTACTTTGGTGTCTTAGCCTTGGGTGCTGGAGGACCTTGTCCCGGCTCTGCGTATTTGGTACGGTCACAAGCCGCCCAAGAGCACATAATGCGCATGTGCAAAGGGCGCCGACCGCTCTGACCAGGACTAGCGATTCTAGGCAAAGTTAATAAAACAGCATTATACTTTTATGACAAATGTTGAAATTCCCTTCTGCCATTTAAGGATAGTTCTGGTTTTACATAGGTGGCCTCTTGGTTTTCTTCTCTGCCCAAAATGTGCACTGCGGCATCTTTAAAAGAGTGCCCTTTCTTGCTTTATAAAAAAAAACATACCTACTGTGAAACATGGAGGATGCTCTGTTTATGTTTTGTGGCAATTTTGTTGAGTCTGGCATGCAGGGGACAACCATACCTAAAAGTTATGAAGACAAAGTACTCCTCAATATCAGAAAGCTCTGACAGTCACCTGTTATGGCTCCTCCAACAAGATATTGACCCAAAACACACAGCTAAAAGTACTCAGGAATGGTTAAGGGCAAAACACTGGGCAGTTCTGAAATAGCCTTCTATGAGGCCTAACACGAGATATCATTCTATTTCAAATGATTCATCTTCTTATTACTATTATTACTATTGTTCTTTTTTAAAGGATCAGCCTGTTACATGGTGTTGCATTGGTAAGTTACAACCTTTTCATTTTCTTCACATAATTTAACATAGAATAATGTATTTAATATGTTTTTATTTCCAGATGTTCTAGACTACAAGCCAAAGCTTATCTCAAATGGCACCCTGATAAACAACATTGGATACCGTACATTTGTACTGGAACAACCAAACTGTACTTTCAATCAGTTTAACACAACTAATGTGTATCTTGTAGTTGCACAGAGGGAGGGTAAGTAAACCATCTACTATTCAATGTTCACAGCATAAAGATAAAGTGGCCATTATGCCATAAAAAGGGAAATATTTACTTTCCCTGTTTTCTAACACCCCATCTCAAAGAGAATTAGAAAAACTTCCATGACTATGCTTAGGTATTGGACGTGAAACCAGGAAAAGCTTGCTTAATAACATTTAAGTCAGGATATGATTTGGGGACTCAATATATTCTTTATATTCTTGTCTACTCTTTAGTACAAAATAAATAAACTGAAATCTTAATGAGTATCTGTACTCTAAAATTCTTACAATAAAAAGCATTCATTATGTTCTCCTGGGCCCCTCTGTGCTGTTTCTGCCACTCCCTGCTGCAATCCTGGCTTGTAATTGCCTGTTTTAGGCAGTGTTTACAAACAAAAGACAAGGCTGCTAACTAGCTTGTGATAGGCTGAGAGCTCAGTCTGTGACTCACACAGAGCCTGCAGGGGGCGTGGAGAGGGTGTGTATAACTTCTATCCTATCACAAGCAGAGCAGCACGTTCCTGCCTGAGTGCCTGAGCCTGACAAAGCTGACAAAAGAAAGAAGATTAGATTATATAACAGATAATATAGCCACTGTGCAACTAGGAAAGGCTGCAGTAAGACAGACCACATTAGAACAGGTATAGGAACTTATAGGATAGAAGAAATAAGGCTGAAAATGTTGTTACAGAGTCTCCTTAAAGTGAAATATCACTTTTGTATTGAAGCAGACAGTCCCTTTCATTCAGGTTTAAGCATTGAAAACATTATTGCAGCTTACTTACCCTGTATATCCCTACATGTGTAGGAGGGAGGGGTGGGGGCAGAGTTTCTGACATTTAATGAATTATGGACAAGCAGCTGATCCTTGCAGCAGTAACAGAGAGCCTTACATTGCAAGCTCTGTATTTTTCACCAATAGTTCTCTTTAAGTCCAGAGTTCAGTTCTCACCTGCTTTGGCCAAACATGAGACCATGCTGCCTCCATATTCCTATCTCTTTCCAGGAGTAACATCAGTAAAGCAATATATCTACCTTGTGGTATGTTCTTTTTGTTAACAAAAAAACTTTAATTGCAATTAACAATGTATTTATTTCAATTGCATTTATTGCACTTTGGGGAATTTTCTAATTGTATGTTTTTCTAATGATAAAAATATTAGAAATGCTGCTTCTTCAATTCTCCAGAGCATGAATAAATGAAATGTTTACTGCAATCGCTTTGTTGCAGCTGTTAACAATATTACGGATTCGGCACTCGGAGGCCTAGTTAAATATGATTCGTTCCCCACAAATCATTACTATCACACTCTTCCTCTTCCGGCCATGAATTACCCATGCTCATCTGGTGCATCTGGCTTCATTAATGCTCTTCAAGTTGGCTCTGAAATAAACTGCACAAGTGATCAGTACTGCAATAGTCCATTGAATAATAGTGATATATACAGGTAAGTTTAGTTTATCAATGTTCTACTTTTTGATGGATTTATATTGTTATAACTTGTTATAACTAGTTTCATGTGTGCTAGGATGTTTCATTTAAAGGATATCAGAGACGCTGGAAAGTTTTGATAGGTACCCGAGGCTTCCTCCCGCCCCATAAACACATGTGAGTCCCACACCATCCTCCTGCAGTCTGCCGTTCAGCCGCAATCAGCCCCGGTAACAGGCTCAGTCGCGTCAGTCCGGGTCTACTGCGCATGCGAAGGAGTTCCACGCATGCGCAGAAGATCCAGACTGGACGCGACTAAGCATTTTTACCAGGGCTGATCGCGGCTTTAAATTTCAACGCAGTCCTTGTAAAGCAGTGCAACAAGAGAACTCTAATACATTTAGCCATATACCTAGACCAAGCATGCTGATCAAGTGTTTCAGACTGAAGTCAGACTGGATTAGCCACACGCTTGTTTCAGATGTGTGATTCAGACACTACTCATGCCAGAATAATTTTCAGAACAGCCAGGCAACTGGTATTGTTTAAAAGAAAATAAATATGGCAGCCTCCATGTGCCCCTCTCCTCAGGTTACCTTTAAAGGTGTATACACACACACACACACACACAATTTCTGTCCCTCACAGGGATCAAGACTCGATACCTTGGGTGACAGTCTAGTGTTAAGTTATGTACAGACATGTCGATAAACTACAGGCTAGTAATGCATTTTTGTTGCTATGGAGGGGGGCAGGAGGATGTCAGCCTGGTACGGAGCGGAAGGGGTAAGGAGCAGAACAATAGTGTTGGCCAGTACTCAGGGGAGACGATCCAGCAAGCTAGATTTTTTTGGAGGGGGCTGCAGTATACATGCCAGATGCCAGATTCTCGGCAGAGGTGGCCCCACCTGACCGCCTCAGCCAAGGACCATATTGTGGGTGTACAAGGCTTCGGCATATGAACTCATGTCGCTTACATTGTTTAAATGCATACACATGTAGCTGCATCAGAGGGAGGAAAAGGGTTAGGACTCTTTTACATCACAGAACTTCTGGGAGCTTCTTAACGTCCAGCCGCGGCGTTTTCGACCTCGGGTGAATTAGAACTACCGCAATCAGCATTGCACCGCAACTTCCTGACATTCACGCCGCAGGTCATAACACGTGCATGAAATCGGTTTGTGCACACGTTAAGAACTGCGGCGTAAACATCAGGAAGTTGTGGTGAAAAGCTGATCAGCGGCGGTAGTACTAACTCACCCAACAGGAAAACGCAGCGGCTGGACGTTACGAAGCTCCCAGACGAATTATAACGTAACGCTCTGGAATGCTTCGTCTAATGTGTAAGTTAACATGAAAGTCAAATAGACTTTCATGTTACCTTTCTAAACGTAGCCTAGGAACGATCCGTCAAAACACACTGATCAGCTCCTAATGTGAAAGAGCCCTTAGCATATATAGCACTATCGCCTTGCAATACTAGGTTCCCAGTTCGAGTCCCAGACAGGGCACTATCTGCACACCCCGTGTCTGCGTAGGTTTCCTCTGGGAACTCCGGTTTTCTCCCACATTCAAAAAACAGGGATAAGTTAATTGGCTTCCCCTAAAATTGGCCCTAGACTGTGATTTATATAGCGATGCCCCTGACTAAGATGTAATATAGACTATAAAAATACTAAAATAATAATAATACAAATGCACAGCTGCTTTTTAAGCTAAAACCCCACAGACTTATGGATCAGGGATCTCCGCAGATGAACTATCATTCCCCAATCCATCTGTCCAAATCAGGAAAAGAAAAATGAACAACGGGCCACGAACAATCATTTAAATGATCATTACGAATTTCTGCTAAAGTCCATTGACTTTAGTGGAGATGCAAACGATTGGTGTGCCATGGTCCGTCATGACAATCGTCTCAACAAACTATTGTACATAGTCTGCCGTCGTTAAACATCATTTAACTAATTTTCATTAAATGATGTTACGCAATATCGTGAAAACAATCCTTCGTCATAAGAAACATGCAAAAAATTGTGCTGTGGGTATGACCCTTAATTACTCCTATCAATCGCCCAGTTAGTGCAGTTGGAAAGTACAGAACAAACAAGAAAATAGTCAGAGCTGGCGCTTCCATAGAAGCAAAGGGGACAATTTCTCCAGGGGCCACAAGTTGTCTCTCCCGCTCTTCTCCAGCTATGGTGACCCTATTCATGCCTGCAGAGAATGAGGATGAGAAGAAGTCCAGAGGATAGAGCAGGGTGCTGCCTCCTGTGTCCTGCCTGGATTAGAGAAGACTCTGCTATGTGTACACTCTGCATTTGTAGGGTAAAAGAGAAGGAGAATGGGGACCCCACCAATGCTTTTGGGGACATATGATGGACACCTAATGATATTGTGTGACTGGGGGAGGGGTGGGAGGGGGCCAGGCAGCTAGCTCGGGGCTGGTGAATTTGCTGTGGGGAGGTGGGGGGATTGTGCTAGTTCACTTTTGCCCCGAGGCCCCGTTGTAGCTAGAACCAGCCCTGAAAATAGTGTTCCTATTAGTTGCACTTTAATGTGATTTTTCAGCATTATTGAAAAAAAATACATGGCATCTGCCTTGCTAAAATGTATTTTTGTGTTGAGTAAATGCTGAATCTGCCAAAGAAATATACTGGTTCATTGGAACAACTACTGTATTTACTTTTCCATTTTTTGCTCAGTATAGCCAGTATAGCCTATATTGTCCTTTGATTCATTGTACTAATCAAATTAATATTACATTCTTTTTTCAGAGTGAAATTTGTTTTGTTAAATAGCACCGGCATTTTCAAATGCACGAACTGGTCCGATGACATTGTTCTCTTAAAACGTAAGAAAATTCAGTCTTATGCAGATCACTAACCAATGTTCATTTGTTTCATCCACATCTGCAATACAGATCTGTTGAAGAACTGGCCATTTATATGGACATCTGATGCAAAAAGAGGGCATTTTGGTGTAACTAATAACCATCACTGTAATAGAAATGGTGTAATGGAAAACTCATAAAGGCTTTTATAATATAACCTGGATCCACATACTTGCATTGTCCGTTCCTCTCCTCGTTCCTCCCCCACCTCCCTACCACCCCACCACCACCTGCCGATTCTTGCAGCATTCTTCTTTAATATATGGGGGAGAGGTGGCAAAGGCAGTGCTGGTTATATGAAGGGCATGTAAGCTGCACTTGTTTTGATTAAGACAGAAGGGAATTTGCAAAATGTGGGCTATGGCTATGGGCAGCACTGGTTACATAGGGTGGGTATGGTGGCCAGGAGGACTATTAAACTGAGGGGAGCACAGAGCACTTTTGTGCGCTGGCTCGATGCCGGCGCATCCCCGCTCGTCCACGCGGGTGCGTGCGGATCGATTCCCGCTTGTCCCCGCCGGCACTCCTTATCAGTTGTTCGATTCCCTTGTCCGCCGGCAGGGATCGAGCGGGGAATCTATCCGGCAGGTCATTGGACCTGTCGGATATTATCAATCGAGCCATCGGCGGCTCGATGGATAAGGACTGGAAATGCCGTGTATGCCCAGGATAAGATAACAGCTGAATTCAAAGGTCATTATTGCTTATTTCTTTCTTTTTTTTTAATTTGTCCTCCATATTTCAGACTGTACCTCTCTCTTTGGCATAAATTATATATTTAAGCTAGGTTTAGAGTGGTCATTTGCATAATGCACGCGTTATAATGACTGTGAACTGCAATAAAGACTGGACATAGACTTTAATACAAATCTTGCATGCAGTGAGTTAGAAAAACGTGATCAGTTACAATGCATGCAGTTACATAGAATTGTATGGGCATTGAGATGACTTGCAACAGAGTCTTTTTAAAGAAGAACCCAACTCAGGGTTACAGTACTGCCTGCCATCCATTTTTTTGACTCTCCCACAGTTTCTCTGACAGGTGGAAGCGGAGGAACACATTGCCACAGGCTTCCCTCCTCCTATCTGTTTGTTGCATCCCCTCAGTGCTGGGACAAGGCCTTCCACCACCAGAGGTTCAAAAGCCATGGTGCACCCTGCCCCCCACACCTCGCACCCACGACTGCATAGAATGCTCACCTGCAGTCACACTACTGCCACACACAATACACAGCCACCCACACACTGTACACACACACACACCCCCACACACTGTACACACACACCCACACCCACACACTGTACACACACTGTACACACACTGTACACACACACACACAACCACACACACACACACACACTGTACACACACACCCACACCCACACACTGTACACACACACACGCACACACACTGTACACACACACACACACACACACACACACACACACACACACACACACACACACACACACACACACACACTGTACACACCCACACACACTGTACACACACATTGTACACACACACTGTACACACACACACACACACACACTGTACACACACACACACACACACACTGTACACACACACACACACACACTGTACACACACACACACACACTGTACACACACACACACACACACACACTGTACACACACACACACACACACACACACACACACACACACACACACACACACACACACTGTACACACACTGTACACACACACACACTGTACACACACACCCCCACACACTGTACACACACACACCCCCACACACTGTACACACACATACACACACACACACACACACACACACACACTGTACACACACACACACACACACACTGTACACACACACTGTACACACACACTGTACACACACACTGTACACACACACTGTACACACACACACACTGTACACACACACCCACACCCACACACTGTACACACACACACACACACACACACACACACACACACACACACACACACACACACTGTACACACACTGTACACACACACACACACACACTGTACACACACTGTACACACACACACACACACACTCACTGTACACACACACCCCCACACACTGTACACCCCCCCCCCCCACACACACACACACACACACACACACACACACACACACACACATGGAATCTAAATGTGATCAGGGCGGGATTAATTTCCTCCTTACACGGCAAATGAACCTGAATAGATTTCTGCTAGATTTTAGTAGTAATCTGTTGAGCATCGATCAGACCGCTGCTACACCCTGATCAATAGAAATGTACTGTCCTGTCCGAGTGTTCATTTTGATCAACTTTGAGTGAAGATCAATCAATATTCAATCGTTCGGACATGTTGCTATACTTCTATAAACCAAATAATTGTGAGGAGCGCTAGCAATTTCCAAAAAATTTACAGATTTTTTTCACAGATTTTTTTAATGTGATTTGGGGAGAGTTGCTGTGATTTAGATATACGTGCAAGGAAGAAGAAAAAGGGAAAATCTTTATTTGGAAAAATCTGTATATGGAGCAGAATTGTAATATACTATCTATGAATGGATAATTAATGAGGAAGAGATCCAGGAAGTGCCCTGTGACTTTAAGGAAATAATGAGGGGAGGAGCTTGTGGACTATATGAAGATGGTGTCTGGGGGGATTCTTGAATTATTCCAATCATTCTGATGAAGACACACGCTGGTGTCGAAACATGTTAATGTGATCCTAGTGGGGCGCCCCATAAAATCTGTTGAAATATACTGTCACCCAGCATACAGCTTTTAAGTAGGACCAGTGGATATTGAGAGACTGGCGTGAGCTGGAACGAAGGGAAGCAGTAGTGAGACACACGGAAGTGGTGTCTCTGGAGAGAACCCTGACCCAGGAAACACTACTGGTGGCTGCCGCTGAGTGTGGTGAATTACGAGCGGCTTCTGGACAGTACTGATCACCTTCGCCTGGCTCATCTATGCTAACTGGAGGATACGGATGAGGTAATCTGTCAGAGTCTCCCTCCCTTTGCAATATATACTATGGGAATCTTTGTTTGGATCCGCCGCAGTGCGGTCTGGAGGATCTGTCTAAGGAGGTATATTGCAATCACCAGTAAGCTTCCGGAAGCTATAAATCTTGCTGCAACTGCATATTTATAGATAAGGTGTGAACAGAGACAATCATATGATTAGGTAATTTTGAAGTAATATTTGGGACTTGTATGAATAGAAATAGGGACTGCCCTAAGTATATGCATATGGAAGCTTCTCACGCAATTTTGCATATCAAATAGAAGTATATTCGATATACAGATTTTTAGAATTTTTATTCATTTTTTAGTGCATTTTTCTTTTTTGTGCTTTTAAGGTGCACCTGTTTTTGCAAGCTCGTCAGCATACTCTCAGGTTGTATGAGTGGATAATTGGAGAGAGAGTGTGCATGTTATGTGGTAGTTAATTGTATAGCAATTGATTAATAAAGTAATAACCTTTTGGAAATTGCTAGCGCTCCTCACAATTATTTGGTTTATAGTTGTTTGTGTGTAGTTGGGGGTAGGGGTACCCCAACATAGTGAGGTAGCAGTAGGCTATTAGAGGAGGTTTTATCCTTGGATTTTGTGAGGTTATTACCCACAAGTGCCACCTAAAATCTTGTTAATGTTGCCATACTTGATTTTCCAGCAGATTTGATCACAGTGATCAAATCTGCCGTGGTACCTTTTGACACACTGTAAATAAGCATACAACCACTTAGCATCCACACAGATTCAAACACACAATGTACATACACACACGTATTATTATTATTATTATCGATTAAGATAAATATTGGTACTGCCAAGAGCATGCAATTCAATTTAAAGGGATACTGTAGGGGGTCGGGGGAAAATGAGTTGAACTTACCCGGGGCTTCTAATGGTCCCCCGCAGACATCCTGTGTTGGCGCAGCCACTCACCGATGCTCCGGCCCCGCCTCCAGTTCACTTCTGGAATTTCTGACTTTAAAGTCAGAAAACCACTGCGCCTGCGTTGCCGTGTCCTCGATCCCGCTGATGTCACCAAGAGCGCACAGCGCAGGCCCAGTATGGTCTGTGTCTGCGCAGTACACTCCTGGTGACATCAGCGGAAGTGAGGACATGGCAACGCAGGCGCAGTGGTTTTCTGACTTTAAAGTCAGAAATTCCAGAAGTGAACTGGAGGCGGGGCCGGAGCATCGGTGAGTGGCTGCGCCAACACAGAATGTCTGCGGTGGACCATTAGAAGCCCCGAGTAAGTTCAACTCATTTTCCCCCGACCCCCCTACAGTATCCCTTTAATTTTGGGGCAAAATTGGTTGCATGTATCGATCGATAGGAGATGGTGGGGAAACTTGGACCAACGTGCTTGATTGGGTTCACAGTGGTAACAGTGTGCAATAATCGCAAGCGACTTACGCAATGGAAAACTCCGGCTGCATCCCTCCAAATGTCATCTGTACCCCCCAGTGCCCGTGCATTTATACTTTACCTGTCATGCTGCCCCTGAGTGTCTGCACTGTACTTCTTCGTTGGTGCTCCACGTGGTTGCCAGCGTATTGCACTTGGGATGCATGTGTGACGTCACACACGTAGCCCATGTGCTATAACACCGGCAACCATGTGGGGCGCCAATGAAGAAGTACAGTGTGGATACAGCGGCGGACACTCTGGGACAGCGCGACAGGTAAAGTATAAATGCACGGGCACCAGGGGTACAGCTAACATTTGGAGGGACACAGCCAGGAGTAAAGGAGTGACGTCACGAGGCAATAAAGATTTTATTGCCTCGTGCAGTTTATAGCAGCCAACAGATCGCTCACTGATTTGATTTCGATCAGAGTGAGAAGCGTCTCTTGACTGATTTGCTGCTAAAATCACTTGATGTAAGCCGGCCACCTTTAGTTTCACCCATTCCACCCCACCCACAGTAAGTTAGTAAGTCACACACCCCCATCCCACACAGAGTAAGTGACACCAAACACACACACACTCACAGTAAAACAGTAAGCTTCTCCCATATCCCCCCAACACACACAGTAAGTTACCCATACACAGTAAGTTAGTAGCAAGTTTAACCCATCCCCCCATAAGTTAGCAAGTTACACAGACACATACACCCACAGTAAGTTACACACACACATTACCACTTAGTATTAGTTAGCAGAAGTACCCTCAATATTAAAGAGAACCCGAGGCGAGGTTCTTCCATCGCAATCCATATACAGAGGCTGGGTCTGTCTATAGAGCCCAGCCTCTGTTGCTATTTCGTTCCCTCCAAAGCCCCCCCTGCGCGCTGCGAGACCCCATAAAACACAGCCGCGCTACGCGGCTGTGTTTACCTCACTACTGTCAGTCTCGTCGCTCCCCCGCCTGTTGAATCGCTCCAGTCCCCGCCCGCGTCCCTTCCCTCCAATCAGCGGTGAGGGAAGGGACGTGGACGGGGACCGGAGCGATTCAGGAGGCGGGGGTGCGGCGAGACTGACATTAGTGAGATAAACACAGTCGGCTGTGACACGCTGCGTGTCGCCAGCGCGGCTGTGTTTTATGAGGTCTGAAAGTGCGCAGGGGAGGCTTTGAAGGAAACGAACTAGCAACAGAGGCTGGGCTCTATAGACAGACCCAGCCTCTGTATATGGATTGTGATGGAAGAACCCCGTCTCGGGTTCTCTTTAAGTGGCTAGAGGTGCCCCCAAGTATTAGGTAGCTAGAGGAATCTCAGTATTTAGTAGCTAGAGGTACAACTGGCTGAAGGGAGATCTGGTCACTGGAATGTCAAGAGCTGGGTGATTAACCACTCATTTACACACTCATCAGGACTCTGCATAGGGAAGGAGGTACTCGGGGAGGGGAGTGAGCCGCCTTTTCATCATCAGGCGCCTGTAGGCACAAGCTTACAGTGCTTTATGGTAAATCCTAGGTGTGGTAAATTGTACTGGGGGCCCGGCGGTTCTTAAGATAATAAAAAAAAACAGCCAGGTCAGGGCTGGGCCTCCCTTGGCTATGGGCAGCTACAAGCCCCATAGCTGTAGACTAGTCTGAACTGCTTAGTGAATTGAGGCCAATGCCTCAATTCACTAAGCAGTTTAGACTAGTCTACTGATGGTTTTTAGTCTACTGATGGTTTGGTCAGTTGCATCAAAGGGGAATTCACTATTACCAAATGTTTTAGACCTGTTTTAGACCTGGTCTAAACCATTTGGTAATTAGGTGGGTAAAGCAGGGGAAATAATCAAAAGATGCAATTCATCCTTCTTCTTCGATGAGCTCTCCTCTGCATACAATTAAACTCCTGCATAATTAATTCAAAAGGTTCCATTCTCACATCTAAAATACCTCACAATATTACTTTACCTACAGAAATCAGCTGGTCTAATCTCTGTCAGAAAAAGTGGGTGTGGTTACTCCTTGTTTGCCTTTGTGAATTGTGTAATTGCTGAATGTTAGACCAGGTCTAAAAACAGGTCTAAAACATTACACCAAACCATCGGTAGACTAAAAACAATCTGTAGACTAGTCTAAACTGCTTAGTGAATTGAGACATTATGACTGAACTTTGGTTGTCCAGAACCCTGTTGTCTATTGCTTGATGGTAAACAAAAGAAAAAATGTGTTCTAAAAATATATACACAAAATATATACACACACTCATCTATCTGTGTTCCCCAGATTAAAGGAATATTAATCAATCATTAGGGCAACAGTTTTTGGTTGAGTGCTCGACTGTTCCAAGGATGGGAAGCAGGGGTGCCTCTAGCCATTTTGTCAATCTAGGCGAGAAAACCTGTGGCGCCCGCCCCCCTCCCCCCATGAAAATAATTGTAATGTGGCAGCATTTCATTAGAAAATAATCGTAATGCGGCAGCGTTTCACCAGAAAATACACGTATTGTGGAAGCGTTTTACCAGAAAATAATCGTATTGTAGCAGCGTTTTACCAGAAAATAATCGGAATGCGGCAGCGTTTCACCAGAAAATAACGTATTGCGGAAGCGTTTTACCAGAAATTAATCCTATTGCAGCAGCGTTTCACCAGAAAATAATTCTAATGGCAGGTTTTCACCAGAAATTACATTTATTGCGGCAGCGTTTCACCAGAAAAATACACATAAATGCGCCAGCGTTTCACCAGAAAATACACAATGCGGGCAGCGTTTCCCCAGAAAATACATGTAATGCGGGCAGCGTTTCACCAGAAAATACATATAGGCAGGGCCGGCGTTACCATAGAGGCAGAGGAGGCAGCTGCCCCAGGGCCCCAGAGCTTGTAGGGGCCCCCACTGGCTACAAGAGGAAAAAAACATTTCAAATCGGCCTTATAGTTTTTGAGAAAATCGATTTTAAAGTTTCAAAGGAAAAAAAATACACATTTAAAAACCTGCCGACTTTAATGGTTGATCCACCTTAAATGCTAGAAACCCTAAATTTGCAGGATATGTTAAGGAGATCATTAGGAATAAGAGGAAAAAACAATTTTTCAAAAAGACCTTATAATTTTTGAGAAAATCGATTTTAAAGTTTCGAAGGAAAAAAGTATACTTTTAAATGCGGTAAATGTCACTTTTGGTAGCAAATCTAACGGTAGTGTAATTTTACATGCATTAAACGAAAGCGCAATAAATTTCCTGATGGGGTTTCCAGGGGGTCCATACGCAGCCGCAGCGCTTTGGCCAGGGATCGCTATACAGCCGCACTATGGCTGTATGAAGATCCCTGGCATTTTTTTCTATTTTCCTTATTTTTTTTATGTTTAGAGTGTGGGAATGTTTTTTTTTTTTTAAATTATGTGGGGTCCCCCCTCCTGAGACTTGTCCCCCATGCAGGCTGGGATAGCCATAATGTGGAGCTCCGACCGATTGGGACTTCACACCCTGACTATACCAGCTGCAAAAAAGGTCCCCTAATGCCAATTTTTGTTGCGGGGTATTAGTTGGGGGGCCCCCCAGGTTTATTTTGCCCTGGGGCCCCATTGTTGCTTAAACCGGCCCTGCATATAGGCAGGGCTCCACTTTCATGAGGCACAAAGGCGGACAGAAGGGGGCACAAAGGGGGACAGAAGGAGGCACAGGAGAACTGAAGAAGGCACACAGGGGGACATAAGGATGCACAACTGCGACTGAATGAGACACAAAGGAGGACAGAAGGGGGCACAGGAGGACAGAAGGAGGCACAAAGGGGGACAGAAGGAGGCACAAGGGTCTGAAGAAGTCACAAAGGAGGACAGAAGGAGGCACAAAGTGGGGCAGAAGGAGGCACAATGGGGGACAGATTGAGGCACAAAGGGGGGAAAAGGAGGCACAGGTGGACTGAAGGAGGCACACAGGGGACCGAAGGAGGCACAAAGGGGGCAGAAGGAGGCACAATGGGGGACAGAAAAAACACAAAGGGGGCAGAAGGAGGCTCAGGGAGACAGTAGGAGGCACAAAGGGGAACAGAAGGATGCACAAAGAGGGACAGAAGGAGGCACAAAAGGTAGACAGAAAAAGGTAGAGGGGGTGTAATAGAACGCGGAAAAGCCGCCGCGTGTACTGACAGCAAGGCGGCTGATTCCGCGTCCAGCGCGGCGGTTGTCCGCGCAGCAACACATGTCTGGATCGGCTGGGATTTCTAGTGCACCTGGATGGAGAGCTACGCACGCGCGCGCCAGAAGTCAGGACCTTTATACCAGCAGGAGTTGTATCAGCTGATCAGGATGATCAGCTGATTCCTGCTGGACTCCTGATTGGCTGAGTGGCTCGGGCAGGGCGGCAAAGTCCTGCAACTATATATACAGCTTGCTTGCCAATTGCTGGTTGTCTGTCGTTGCGAACACTTATGTGGAAGCACTCAGACCTTAGTCAGATCCAACAGTGTGTTAGAACCAGGAGGACCTGGGAATTCCCACTAAGTCAGATTACTTCTGTGAATTATTGTGTTATACTTCAGACTAGTTCCAGGGTGTCGAGACCACGGACCTCACACCCAAGAATAGGGACTCTGTGTTATCATTCTGTTATACTTCAGACTAGTTCCAGGGTGTTGAGACCACAGACCTCACACCCAAGATTAGGAACTCTGTGTTATCATTGTGTTATACTTCAGACTAGTTCCAGGGTGTCGAGACCACGGACCTCACACCCAAGAATAGGGACTCTGTGTTATCATTCTGTTATACTTCTGACTAGTTCTAGGGTGTTGAGACCACGGACCTCACACCCAAGATTAAGAACTCTGTGTTATCATTCTGTTATACTTCAGACTAGTTCCAGGGTGTTGAGACCACGGACCTCACACCCAAGATTAGGAACTCTGTGTTATCATTCTGTTATACTCCAGACTAGTTCCAGGGTGTCGAGACCACGGACCTCACACCCAAGTCTAGGAATACTCTGTACCATCATATTATACTCCAGACTAGTTCCAGGGTGTAGAGACCACGGACCTCACACCCAAGACTAGGCATTGTTGATATCTGTTATGACCTATTTCATTCCTGACTATCCCTCTGCTTTCTGATTCGGTACCTACGTATATACCGAATCAGTCTTCTGCCTTTGTACTTTATCTGTTTGTGTGTTGCCGACCTGGCTGGCCCGACCAAGAGAGCTATCTCTCCCCTTTATAGATAGTCTCCAGACCTGCTAGTGACGTCCACCTTTCAGGTGTCACTCACTCACAGGTCCTTCCTACCTTCACCCTGGGACTCCACCCCTTTGGAGGTCTCAGGCTGTTGGAAGGTTTTTGTACTTCCCAAAAAGGCGGTATCGCCCGTACTGCCAAAGACCACCTGCTCTTCGGGTGATCTTACTCAAAGTCATTAGTGTTGCACCAAACACTCACACTATAAAGGTGTCCAGAGGTTAGTTATACTTGGATTATCGGTGATTCTGCAGATCATCAATAATCAGGTATAATCTGTATTGTTGGTGATACTGCAGATCACCAATAATCAGATTCTCTCTGTGTGCTGACACCGATCGTTACAGGGGGATGTAAGAAGGCACAGGGGGACAGAATGAGGCACAAAGGGAGACAGAAGGGGGCACATGAGGACAGTAGGAGGCAGAGTGGGACTGAAGGAGGAAAAAGGGGGCAGAGGTAGCACAAGGGGACATAAGGATGCACGGGAGAAAGAAGGAGGCAGAAAGGAGCACAGAAGGAGGCAGAGGTGGCACAGGTGGATTGAAGGAGGCACACAGAGACAGAAGGAGGCACAAAGGGAGACAATATGCATAAAGGGAGACAGAAGGACAAACAGGGGGTCAGACATGGCACAAGAGACTGAAGTAGGCAGAAGGAGACAAAAGGAGGCACAAAAAGAACAGGAGGAGGCACAAAGGGGGAAAAAAGGATGCACAAGGCACAGAGGGACACAGTTGCAGCTGCCTGCAACTTACGTTAAGCAGATGCAGCAGAAGCAAGTAATAGAACCCCCATGGGGCGGGGCTTCAGTCAGGGGCGGGCTTAGTTCAGCAACATGGCACCCCCAAGACCAATGGCACGCCAGGCAATGGCCTGTACTGCCTATGCCTAAAGGCGCCCCCGATGGGAAGGGAGGTACAACAGGCAATAAAAGAAGTGGGCAGCGTCGGCAGCATGGGGACAAAAGAACACTACGTGCTCATTCATTTATCGACCCACCAAAGCTGAAGACATACTAATGTCAGTTTAGACAGCCAAAAGCAATAGTCTCAGCCAAGGATTACCTAGCTTGGGTATAACGCTTAATATATGTAGAAGGGTGGATGGTTATCTAACGAGTCAATACTTTCCTTATCCATCACATAAATATTCTATATACAGGTAGACCCTGACTTCCGAACGCCCGAATTACGAACGACCCGCCGATACAAACAGCATGGATTCTGTGTTTCCATGGGAACAAGTCCAAAAAATTTTTTTCAAACTGGACTTTTAGTTTTTGAGAAAATCGATTTAAAAAAAATTCAAACAAAAAATGGCTTTTAAACGATATAAGCAGTTACAGGGGGCAAAGGTGACACAGAAGGGGCACTGGAGGCACAGGGGGGCACACATGAGGTATGGGGGACAGAGATTGGACAGTGTTCTGACTAAAGAACAGATTCAGGTTAAGAACAAACCTACAGTCCCTGTCTCATTTGTTAACCGGGCACTACCTGTATTACATTCTTGTATTTGAGAAAGGGTCAATAGTTCCTTATCCATCTGCATAAAATTCTATATATTACAGTATGTTCTTATATTTGAGAAGGAGTAAATTATTTCCTTATCCATCAACATAAATATTTTATAAATTACGTTCTTATATTTGAGAAAGGGTCAATAGTTTCCTTATCCATCGCATAAATATTCTACATATTACGCTCTTATATTTGAGAAAGGTTCTATTGTTTTCTTATCCATCGGCATAAATATTCTATACATTACGTTCTTATATTTGAGAAAGGGTGTTATTTTCTGGTTGAACTCGATGGACGTATGTCTTTTTTTTAACCCAAATAACTATGTAGAGGGACTCCTAAATGACATTTGGTGATATCTCGAAAAATCTTACACCGATACCAAAGTACTACTGGTGGTCTTTATTGCCTAAGTAAAAGGCTCAGGGATGAAACATGGCTGGTTACTGTAAAAATGGATCCATGTTTGGTACAATGCAGAAATCTAGTAACTTCATTTTGATCTGCTGAAATACCTCTCAGATGGCTTGTAGGGTATTTATTTGTAAAATATATATATATATATATATATATATATATATATATATATATATATGTATATATATATATATATATATATATATATATATATATATATATATATATATATATATATATATATATATATATATATATATATATATATATAAATTAATGATTTTTTACTTTTTGTTTTGTTTTTTTAGCAAGCGAGTTTTTAGATGTTTCTTCAGATGGTCGAAGTGATGGAAGGGTTGTCTTAACCATGATCCTTTCTGTTTTGCTGGGTATTTTATTATTATGCACCATTGCTGCACTAGCTATTGGAAGGTAAGAATGATTCTATGCAACCTTTAAGAATTAATTATTAAACTTGGAGCAAAGGTGCCCATGGCCACACTACAAGTCATAATGTATATATGTTTATAAGGGTTTTGTGACAGGACTAATAGATCTCCTTCTAAAGCTACATACACATGCTGGTTTGAACTCAGCCATGGCGGAAAATAAAGCCTGTGTCAGCCAAGAAACGTGATCTAATCTAGTGTGTGTACAGCAGCCGCACTACGTTTGCTAAAGATTCGGCATGCATTGGCAATCCCCAATGCCTGAGCACTGCTTTGTTCTCCCAACTCCCCGCAGGAGTCTGCTCGGTTGTGCGCAGCTCGTTCTTCCACCACCCCTCCCCTCCATACCAATAGACATGTCGCTAGCTTGATGATGTGTCTGTACAACGCCGGCACTGTACTGTCGTGTACTGATCCTTGCCTGAAACTAAAATCCCCCAATGTGTACAAGGCTTTTAAAAGTCATCTTCCAGGTTCTGACTATCTCAAACTCAAGCTGCTTGCTTGAGTTTAGATTAATGCCAGAAATGTATGCACAGTACAAAACATACAGATTTTGGCATTGTGATTGTGTGTACAAGATGTGTAGGAATCTCTATATCAGAGACACACAAATGAAATGATTATTGATGGTAGCATAGATTTATATATAGGGTCAGCATATTCCAAAATAACACTTTATAATGGCAGTGGTCCACACAAAGCATGCATACAACTAAATGACACAAACAAGGGTATGGGTGGATTCCTACTATACCAGATGAAAAGCTGATCCTGTAAAAACTAATTTGTTTTCCATGTAAATGGATTCCGTTCTTACATTGTGCATTCGTTTTTCATCCGCTTCTGTGATGTGTTCCCTCAGGGTCGTTTCTAGCCTTTTTGTCACTCCAGACAAGAAGTCCTGTGTCACCCCTTCTCTCCCCCCCCCCCCCCACACAGAAAAAAAGCATCTCCTACCACATGTAGCATGATTACATGAATAGAGTAAGGTGCCAGCTCTAGAGGGAGCAGGAGACAGACAGGATGGTCGCACAGGCACAGCACTGGACTCTAGTGGGGAGGTGAGAGCACAGCTTCTGCTGCACTATACTCTGTATTTACACTCTGGGCTGGAAATTTAGGAGCTGTCGGTCTTGCTTTGCCGACAGCCCAGTACTCTGATCACAGATCCTGTCTTGCCTTGCCTTGCTGAATGCTGTGAATCCTGATTGTCCCACCTTGCCTGTAACCTGCATCTTGGTTGCTTGCATTCCGAATCCTGTGACCGGCCTAGAGTGGCATATCTGGGTAATATAGTGCATATGGCAAACAGTGACATTGTTACATTTGGTATATTGTAGTTGTCTGTGTTTTTTGGCGATTGATATTGCTGAAGTTACTTTTACACTAACATGACTATGTACTCTGTAAAGAGCTGCAGAAGATGTCAGTGCTATATAAATACATAATAACAATATGATAAGACATTAGACTGTGGCTATGGTAGGATTAGATTGTGCGCTCCTCTGAGGACAGTCAGTGACATGACTGTGTACTCTGTAAAGTGCTGTAGAAGATGTCAGTGCTATATAAATACACAATAATAATAATAATAATAATATAGTAGGATATTAGGCTATGACTATTTTATTCTTATTTATTTATTTATTGTATTTATAAAATACCAACATATTACGCAGCACTGACTATGGTAGGATTAGATTATGAGCTCCTCTGAGGACAGTCAGCAACATAACTATGTTCTCTGTAAAGTGCTGCAGAAGATGTCAGTGCTATATAAAGTGGGATGCGAAAGTTTGGGCAACCTTGTTAATTGTCATGATTTTCCTGTATAAATCGTTGGTTGTTACGATAAAAAATGTCAGTTAAATATATCATATAGCAGACACACACAGTAATATTTGAGAAGTGAAATGAAGTTTATTGGAACACAGAAAGTGCACAATAATTGTTTAAATAAAATTAGGCAGGTGCATAAATTTGAGCACTGTTGTCATGTTATTGATTCCAAAACCTTTAGAACTAATTATTGGAACTCAAATTGGCTTGGTAAGCTCAGTGACCCCTGAACTACACACACAGGTGAATCCAATTAAGAGAAAGGGATGTCAATTGTAAGTTTCCCTCCTTTGAATTTTCTATGAAGAGTAGCAACATGGGGGTCTCAAAAAAACCTCTCAAATCACCTGAAGACAAAGATTGCTCACCATCATGGTTTAGGAGAAGGATACAGAAAGCTGTCTCAGAAATGTCAGCTGTCTGTTTCCACATTTAGGAACATATTGAGGAAATGGAAGACCACAGGCTCAGTTCAAGTTAAGGCTCAAAGTGGCAGACCAAGAAAAATCTCGGATAGACAGAAGTGACGAATGGTGAGAACGCTCAGAGTCAACCCACAGACCAGCACCAGAGACCTACAACATCATCTTGCTGCAGATGGAGTCACTGTGCATCGTTCAACCATTCGGCGCACTTTACACAAGGAGATGCTGTATGCAAAAGTGATGCAGAGGAAGCCTTTTCTCCGCCCACAGCACAAACAAAGCCGCTTGAGGTATTCTAAAGCACATTTGGACAAGCCAGCTTCATTTTGGAATAAGGAACTGTGCACTGATGAAACTAAAATTGAGTTATTTGGGCATAACAAGGGGCGTTATGCATGGAGGAAAAAGAACACAGCATTGCAAGAAAAACACCTGCTACCTACTGTAAAATATGGTGGTGGTTCCATCATGCTGTGGGGCTGTGTGGCCAGTGCAGGGACTGGGAATCTTGTCAAAGTTGAGGGACGCATGGATTCCACTCAGTGTTAGCAGATTCTGGAGACCAATGTCCAGGAATCAGTGACAAAGCTGAAGCTGGTCCGGCTCTTTCAACAAGACAACGACCCTAAACACTGTTCAAAATCCGCTAAGGCATTCATGCAGAGGAACAAGTAAAATGTTCTGCAATGGCCATCTTAGTCCCCAGACCTGAATATAATTGAAAATCTGTGGTGTGAGTTAAAGAGAGCTGTTCATGCTCGGTAGCCATCAAACCTGAATGAACTGGAGATGTTTTGTATAGAGGAACGGTACAAAATTCCTTCAACCAGAATCCAGACTCTCGTTGGAACCTACAGGAAGCATTTAGAGGCTGTAATTTCTGCAAAAACTGGATCTACTAAATATTGATTTCATCTCTTTTTTGTGGTTCCCAAATCTATGCACCTGCCTAATTTTGTTTAAACAATTATTGCACACTTTCTGTAAATCCAATAAACTTCATTTCACTTCTCAAAAATCACTGGGTGTGTCTCCTATATGACATAGTTAAGGCCCAGTGCAGACCAAAACCCTCTAGCAGATCTGCAAAACGCTAGAGGTTTTTGAAGCAGATTTCAGAGCGATTCTAGGCATGTTTAGAGAGGTTTTCTAAACATACCTAGCATTTTTTGGAGCATTTTGTGTAGCAGATTACAAATATTG
Source organism: Hyperolius riggenbachi (assembly GCF_040937935.1). Lineage (NCBI taxonomy): Eukaryota > Metazoa > Chordata > Amphibia > Anura > Hyperoliidae > Hyperolius > Hyperolius riggenbachi. The sequence goes on along the minus strand of NC_090647.1, from coordinate 273,109,798 downwards.
TTACAGTAAAGCTATTACTGAACAGCTTCTGTAACAAAAATGCCTGGATTGATCTAGCGTATTTCAGAGCAGTTTTCCACTTTCCTATACTTTAACATTGAGGCAGAAACGCCTCCCCCAGAAATCTAAAAAATGCTGCAGCCCCTGAGTTTGCATTTGTGGAAAAAACAAACCGCTCTGGTGTGCACCATCCTATTCACTTTCATTAGCCAAGCGGTTTTCCTCCTGCAAGCGTTTTAAAAAACGTTTCAGAACCGCTTTGGTGTGCACCAATCCTAACTGACATCTTTTATCATAACAACCAACGATTTATACAGGAAAATCATGATGATTAACAAAGTTGCCCAAACATTCGCATCCCACTGTATGTTGGCAGAGGGTGAAAGATAGTGATTGTGAACAGAGATTGTTGGCAGAGAAAGCAAGACAGAACCGGTGGGCAGAGAGATGCTGGGAGAGAAAACAAGAGATAGAGGAGAGAAAGTGAGAGAGGGGAGGGCAGTGAAGGAAAGCAAGATATAGTTCTGTATTACATTACACTTTAATTTATGATTATTAGTTAATAAAGCGCCACCATATTCCGTGGCACTGTACAAAGTAAGAAACAAACATGGGGTACAAAATAATACAAACAATGGTATACACCAATATACAAAAAACAGAGTTGGTACAAAATACAATATTGGTAATTACAGTGACAAAATGAATATGAATAAATGTGTAACAAATTCCAAAACACAAAGCCCTGCCCTTGCAAGCTTACAATCTAAAGGAATGGGGGGGGGGGGGGGCGCAAGAAGTAGAGAAGTATACAATATATATTCCTACCTGGAGGCAGTGTGGTTTATGCTATCTAGTAGAAGTACGGAGCAGATGGACGCATCACATAGTGCAGAACAGGTAAGTGACAATGCACTGCTGCGCCACTCTGCATGGGGGACAGGAGGGGGGCCCATGCAAAGAAGGGGAGGAATGATGTCGGCCCCCTCCTTGCAGCTCCTCCCACCCAGGCAGTGGCACCTATACCTGGCTACTATACTAGGGGCACCTATACCTGGCTACCTATACTGGGGGCACCTATACCTGGCTACCTATACTGGGGGCACCTATACCTGGCTAGCTATACTGGGGGCACCTATACCTGGCTACCTATACTGGGGGCACCTATACCTGGCTACCTATACTGGGGGCACCTATACCTGGCTACCTATACTGGGGGCACCTATACCTGGCTAGCTATACTGGGGGCACCTATACCTGGCTAGCTATTGTTAAAGGAAATAAACTTACTCAATGAGACTCCTCCATTTCGTGCCAATGAAAATGAAATCTTTATTCACTCAGCTGAGGACCCTTTTATATACCAGCATTTATGAAAGGAGAAACAGGCTAGCTGCAGCCCGGCTAGTCACAAAAGGGTAGAGACTTCCTTTCTCGGTAAATCTTTATACCCCAGTTAACATGCTAATATATTCCTCCCTCCAAACAGTCTGTAATCCCATAAGTCCAATGAGCAATGTCCAGTTTCTTCTTCTGGGTGTGTCCGGTCCTCCTCTGTGTCCTTCATAAATAATTTAGAAGTCAACAGGAACAAGAAATCTTCTGTTCACCAGTTTCCTGTTTCGTTTCTCTCACCTTCAGGAAACTGGTTTAGACTGGCCCCTTCAACCTGCTCATTCTGCGCCTGGCACAGAATAACACTGGGGGGAGGTTTTGAAGGTTGTTCTGGAATTTCACTGTGAAGGACAAAGGAGACTGCACAGTATATGGTTCAAAAACATATATAACATATATTCAATGGTATCGTGATAACTCCTTGGTTAACAATAATCCTATTACTTAAAGTGTCACTCTAATACAATAATCTAATCTTGTGCATGTGGACTATATAGTCACATAAATTACACAGGATATACAGAATATACAGAATATACAGAATATACATAAAGATTAACAGATTAATTATAAAATTCTTTCCACATTTCCCTCCTGTTTATAATTAATACTGTGGGTTGTGGCTTGATTATATATGTGTTATAAAAAGAATATTTACATTCACATTTCTATGCTTATGCTTACTTAAGCCTCAGGTATCTGCAAATGTGTCTCCACTACAGGGGTCAGAGGTTCAAGCAAACACAGCCTTCTACTCCCCTTTGCTGCAAATGGGTATGCACTACAGCAAGTCAAGGCATAGAAGTGAAATGCTCAAAAACAAAAATCAGGCTCTGGCCGTGAGCTGGCTCACACGTCGGCCTGGCCATCCCCCTCCAGCATACCATCATAATCTCCTCCCAAATCACCGTATGCTTCTTCTTCATGCTGTGCTAAGGCTGCATACATAATAGTACTCATATGCTTATCTATCAACCTTGCAAAAAATGTTCTCAGCATTGGAAAAATACAGCAGGCTAGCAGGAACAGAACCATAAGAACAGTTAGGAATGCGATACCAAAACTCTGAAAAAATGAAGTCCAGCTTCCAAACCAGTTCTGTAACCAGTCTGTTATTGGGTTTGAAACACCTGAGTTTCGTTTCAGCTCTTCGGATAGGTCTTTTAACTGCTGAAGAGCCACTGTCACTTTTCCATCAGGGGATGTATTAACTGGAATGTAGGTACAACATTGTTCCCCAAAAAATTCACATACACCCCCTTTCTCTGCCAACAGCATATCTAATGCAATTCTATTCTGCAGTGCTGTTAATGATGTTGCTTTCAGTTGCTCTGCCAAACCTTCGATAGCATCTCTAGTATAATTAACAAATCTTTGCTGATTGTAATAAATGTAATTAATCCAATCTACATTTTTGTTAACTGTTGGCCATAAGAAAATGGACTCAAAACCATGCAGCAATTTGGTTCCTAGCCTTGAACTCGTCTGGCACCCCTCTGGGGACCCCTATCGCATCAATATATACATATGGGTCCAAACTCCCTTTTGGTGCCTCCCTTTTACTCCGGTGTACCTTTTTATCCACCAAAATTTTAAAGGACTCATAGGGCAATATAGTGACATGTTCTATCATCCAGACAGGGGCACACAACCCTTTCCATTCTGGTGGCAATGATGATTCTGCTTTGTTGGGTTCACAAGTCCACCAAGTATCTTCTAACTGCCATTTTGTTCCTAGGCTCAACCCTTTATCGTTGGTTATTTCCACTATTTCTCCACAATACTTGATCATTGGATGGTTACTGGGGGCAGATCTATTATAGCACGTAAGATTGCTGGCTGTAGCAAATGCACGCTGTGGCGTGCCTGGTACCTTCATACGGACTCTCTCTGTGGTACAGTTCCGTGGTTGATTCACACTTATCATACTTTGTATCATACATTCTAGTTCAGACCCACTCGCCACTACTGATACCAGAGCAATCTGCGGTCTAGCCGCTGCACACACAATACAGTCAGACACATTCACTCGGTACATTCACTCGGTTTGCAGTAAAAATTGCCAAAGTAATCCAAAAATTAAAAATTCCACCGGTCACTAAAACTTTATCACTAGTCACGTTCATCTTGTTAATACTGTCCGGTGGGGATGGGTCAGTAATCTCTTTGTCTATCCTGTCATTGCTGTTCAATGGAGGTCGTATTGTCATTGTCATTGTCATTCCAGGGCTCTTCTTCTTCTTTAAAAATGCTATGGCTCTAACCCAACTTCCCCTATGTAGCCTTTTTAGGTATCTGTTCCCCCTTTTTTTATCTCCTTTTCACCATGGTTCAAGATAAAGAACTACACCTGTGCCTTAGGAAGAATCCTCTAATATCTTCCCACAGCCTTTGAGATCGTGGTCGCACTGAGGCTCAAGCAAATGTTCCCGTCGCCTCAGGATCTCAAATTTCCGCCCCTCTTTACCCCGTGGTGCTAACTATCAAGAACAGATTGGATCTGGCTACTGTTTTAAAAGAAAATGACCGCTAAGCGTTCTTCTTGAGCAAGATTCAAACAACATTTCTTTTGTTTCAAAAACCACCGAAGCTTCATGTGAGTGTTCGTAGCAAGCTGTGGCTCTGGATCTTTTAATTAATCTGGATTCGGAAGGCCCATGTGCGCCCTCTTGCAATGGCTTAAATGTTCCCATGTGGTTTTATTCTAATTTAGCCACTATTATCCCTCCTGTTGACACATTTAAAACTCATGTGTCATTACCACAAATAAATCGGACAAATCAGTCAAAGGAAGGTTAGTAGGTCAGCAGTGTACAGAGCGACCTGTAGGTAAAGTAGGTAGGTAACCTGTAGGTAAAGTTTTAGACTGCAAGTCAGCAGAAGGAGTTGTAGTCGTATATGTCAGGACTGCCAAGTCGTTGCCACGGGAGATGGTGAGGGGACTGGGATGTTGCACACATGTTGCACACATGTGAATGGCCAGTGTCGTGGGAGCCCGGAGAACATCCATGGTCTGTGGGACGGGTGGGCTCCTCAGTTGCTGACACCTAACCCTGCGGACGCCACTAAACCGCAACCGTATGCATGATGGGAAAGCGTACACAGTGTTCGTGAAAACAATGGGGGACGAAATCCCATATAACAGGGTAAATAATAAACACACAGCTTGAGCAGAGACGCAGAAAGAAGCTTATCTATTCCACGATGTTCTTCAGCTCACTACTGTAAGACCAGGACAATCATTGGTGTATTCCCTCCTATGCACATAGAACTGATCCACAAAGATTTATTAATTGCCTTGCGGACAAGTCACTGCGCGCAGATGCGGACGGGAGAAACATCCTCTGGTCAATAAACAACACAGAAAACAAAAGTACAGGGGCTAGGGTGGTGCAGCTTTTTTGGACAATAAAGACGTAAATGCCCAAGCAAACTGGCTGTGCAGCATAGGCGGGGGGGGGGATGGATGGATGGATCTGGAGGGATTGGGCTGGTGGAGGTGGGGTGGGGCAGGTGGAGGTGGGGTGGGCTAGGTGGAGGTGGGGTGGGCTCTTGGCAGAGAACTACAATCATGTATCCCTTTCTGCAGTCGCCGTCAGACAAGGCTTTGTAGTCAAAATATTTCTATCAAAGTCATTTTACTGAACTCCTTCTAACATATCCATGAATTATAAAAAAAAAAAAAAATTTATCAGGTGTCAATCAAAACGGCCAATCAATCGATGACAATGACCCACATACTACAGCAATGCAGCAATCAATTGTTCCCAGAAGCAAAAAACAAAAATCATCATATTTTATTCTTATAATTGAAAGTAATATCTGCGGGGTTTCTCTTTTTCTTTTATTTTTTTATTTATCCCGCATTCTGGGTTTCACAAAATATATACATTAACTTCTTTTTCAAACAAACCTCACATGCATTCTTTCAAATCACCCTGTTCCGCTTCAACACACATACACACATCTAGGCTGCTAGCTGGGATTCATACCTTCTCACAGATCCCAGGCAGAAACTCCACTCAAATTTCACAGAATTCAACAGTACAAACACATCCCAAATAGCATTCACAAACAGACAACTGCAACAGTTAAAATCACTTTTAAATTTTCAATCTTCAGACGAGCATCGGACAAACAGAGTATAAAACTTGTACAGACATTTGTATGCTGTACAAACTACACGAACAACAAACAGACAGACAGCAGCTCATAACTTGTGGATTTTCTCCTGTAGCCCCCCTCCTCCTCCCCCTCTGCTGGATACTTCCCCTGGGAGCTCTGGTGATTTAGATTTCAGAGCTCAGAATTCCCAGCTTCACATCTTACACACCACAACGTAACATTCTATTTTCATCAATAAATTCACTTCCTCATTTGCCTTCAACTAGGGCAGAATTAATACCCTTAACCACACTTTGTCGCTGTTGACCTCGGGCCCTCTGGGGGCAATGCCGGGCCAGGTGATCTTTCGACCCACATTCAAAACATTCTCCGCGTTCTCTGCGACCTTCAAAATCCTTAGATCTGCGCTTTCGTGGGCGTGCGAAATGCCCATTATCATTCACATAACAACCATTCTCATCACTGCAACCATAAACATTTGTAGCAACTTTCTTCCCTTTCTTTTCCTTAATCCCACATACAGGGTGCCGGATGCTTTTTAGAAAATCACTCGGTCTGCAGACTCTATGATCCACAACATATTGTGTGACACACTTGCACAATCCTTCAGTCAAAACCTCACGTCCAGCAATCCTACACCGTTCATAAGGGGAATCTGTTGTTTCAGCAGCAGGGGGAGCTATACCTCTATATTTGCTAAAAACCTTCATCACTTTACCCAGTAGCTCATCTATGTCTGATACATTAATACCATATTCCGCCTCATATGTCTGGGAGGTCCCATCCACCTTTCGTGGGAGGGGCTGGTTTTGGGGAGGGTTCTGAAGAACCTGACATACAGTAGATGGCACCTCCTCCAAATCTTTGTTCTCCGTACTTGGCCCCTCCTCATTTATACCTCTAGTAGCCATCTTTGAGCTTCTGTTAAACAATATTACTTTTCGAAAATCACATTACCCTGAACATCTCCTTTAATTTGAGAAACAAGTTTCTTTACAGCTGTCAAAATGCAGATACCCTAAAACCCTATATTTATTCCCCACAGGCTGCGATATTTTACCCAATTTGTTTTTACTTTTTTCCTGCGCATAACACATACATCATTAATGGCCATAACTTTGCTTGCACCTTGCCCCATTGATCTATATACAGCACTATGATGTAACACTTCCTGCTGTTTCAATCCCGTTCACTCACTTATTGTTGGATTTACAATGTCCCGCGGTCCCCTCCCGGAATATACTGCCTTCTATGCACAAAGATGTAACAATTCCTGCAATTACAGCGCAAAGATCTTACAATTCCCGCTGAGGCAGAGTGCCTGCACTAAGATGGAAACATTCCTGCCAAGGCACCTCGAGGGCTGCAGCTGAGACCTGGACAACACTCAACGTGATGAACCTCTGTGTGGGCTAATCTCGACTGAAGTACAGAAACAATCTGTGATCTAGATCCACTCCGATATTACTGCCTGTTACGCGGCTGTGTTCTATTACAAAAACGTACAATTCCGCTGAGGCACACAGTAGCTTAGGAAACTGACCACAGATTGTGTCATACAAAACAATATAACAACACATCAAAACCTATACTCTAATTTTGCGCAGCCCTGTGTATGAGAAGTTACAGAAACAAAAAGTAGTACTTACAATTTAAGAAGCTTTCAGGACACCCGAGAAGTTTGTTTTAGAATCCTAAGCAGGCGATTTCACCGACCTTGGCTGAAGAAGTCTCACGGTTCGAAATAAACCGTATGTCACAAAGACGTGAGATCTAGATCTTGCATTTGGCCACCTTTTTAAAGGAAATATAATCCCGGTGGGCTTTCACCAGCTTACTATCAGATTCGCCAGTCGCAAACGCGCTCCTAGGACTCACCTCTCTGTGACTATAGGTTTTCCGGTTCGATGCAGACCAGATGTTAAAGGAAATAAACTTACTCAATGAGACTCCTCCATTTCGTGCCAATGAAAATGAAATCTTTATTCACTCAGCTGAGGACCCTTTTATATACCAGCATTTATGAAAGGAGAAACAGGCTAGCTGCAGCCCGGCTAGTCACAAAAGGGTAGAGACTTCCTTTCTCGGTAAATCTTTATACCCCAGTTAACATGCTAATATATTCCTCCCTCCAAACAGTCTGTAATCCCATAAGTCCAATGAGCAATGTCCAGTTTCTTCTTCTGGGTGTGTCCGGTCCTCCTCTGTGTCCTTCATAAATAATTTAGAAGTCAACAGGAACAAGAAATCTTCTGTTCACCAGTTTCCTGTTTCGTTTCTCTCACCTTCAGGAAACTGGTTTAGACTGGCCCCTTCAACCTGCTCATTCTGCGCCTGGCACAGAATAACACTGGGGGGAGGTTTTGAAGGTTGTTCTGGAATTTCACTGTGAAGGACAAAGGAGACTGCACAGTATATGGTTCAAAAACATATATAACATATATTCAATGGTATCGTGATAACTCCTTGGTTAACAATAATCCTATTACTTAAAGTGTCACTCTAACACAATAATCTAATCTTGTGCATGTGGACTATATAGTCACATAAATTACACAGGATATACAGAATATACAGAATATACAGAATATACATAAAGATTAACAGATTAATTATAAAATTCTTTCCACACTATACTGGGGGCACCTATACCTGGCTACCTATACTGGGGGCACCTATACCTGGCTAGCTATACTGGGGGCACCTATACCTGGCTAGCTATACTGGGGGCACCTATACCTGGCTACCTATACTGGGGGCACCTATACCTGGCTAGCTATACTGGGGGCACCTATACCTGGCTAGCTATACTGGGGGCACCTATACCTGGCTACCTATACTGGGGGCACCTATACCTGGCTAGCTATACTGGGGGCACCTATACCTGGCTAGCTATACTGGAGGCACATATACTTGGCTAGCAATACTGGGGGCACCTATTCTTGGCTACTTATACTGGGGCACCGATACCTGGCTAGCTATACTGGGGGCACCTATACCTGGCTACCTATACTGGGGGCACCTATACCTGGCTACCTATACTGGGGGCATCTATACCTGGCTAGCTATACTGGGGGCACCTATACCTGGCTAGCTATACTGGGGGCACCTATACCTGGCTACCTATACTGGGGGCACCTATACCTGGCTACCTATACTGGGGGCACCTATACCTGGCTACCTATACTGGGGGCACCTATACCTGGCTAGCTATACTGGGGGCACCTATACCTGGCTAGCTATACTGGGGGCACCTATACCTGGCTACCTATACTGGGGGCACCTATACCTGGCTAGCTATACTGGGGGCACCTATACCTGGCTAGCTATACTGGAGGCACATATACTTGGCTAGCAATACTGGGGGCACCTATTCTTGGCTACTTATACTGGAGCACCGATACCTGGCTAGCTATACTGGGGGCACCTATACCTGGCTACCTATACTGGGGGCACCTATACCTGGCTACCTATACTGGGGGCATCTATACCTGGCTAGCTATACTGGGGGCACCTATACCTGGCTAGCTATACTGGGGGCACCTATACCTGGCTACCTATACTGGGGGCACCTATACCTGGCTAGCTATACTGGGGGCACCTATACCTGGCTAGCTATACTGGGGGCACCTATACCTGGCTACCTATACTGGGGGCACCTATACCTGGCTAGCTATACTGGGGGCACCTATACCTGGCTAGCTATACTGGAGGCACATATACTTGGCTAGCAATACTGGGGGCACCTATTCTTGGCTACTTATACTGGGGCACCGATACCTGGCTACGTCCCTCCCTGCCCACCCCTCTCTCACTTTCTCGCCTCACTCTCTTGCTGTCTCTTCCAGAATCTCTCTGCCCACCTGTTCTGTCTTGCTTGCTCTGCCAACATTTTCTGTTCACAATGACTATCTTTCACTTTATTTTCTTTTAAACAATATAGTTGCCTGGCAGTCCTCCTGATCATTCTGGTATCAGTCGTGTCTGAGTTAAAAACCTGAAACAAGCGTCCACCTTATCTTGTCATAATAGGGTATAAGAGGCGCCCTTGGTGGTGTATAAAAGCACTTAAAAACAGTTTAAAATGCAAAACGTTTTTGAGGTAGCTTACCTCAAATGACGAAAACAAAAGATTTTTATTGGTAGCACAAGCAACGCGTTTCACGGGTCTACGCCCGCTTCCTCAGGCCGATAGCAGTGCCAAGCTACAATGATCATTTCATTGTAGTTCAGCGCTGCTATTGGCCTGAGGAAGCGGGCGTAGACCTGTGAAACGCGTTGCCTGTGCTACCAACAAAAATCTTTTGTAATACATAAAGATTTTTCGTCATTTGAGGTAAGCTACCTCAAAAACGTTTTGCATTTTAAACTGTTTTTAAGTGCTTTTATACACCACCAAGGGTGCCTCTTATACCCTATTGTGCATATATACCTCCACATGTTCCAATCTGAGGGGTGGAGACAGATTAAGCGTGGGTCCACCACATCGAACATCTGTCCCCGTGGTTTTTCCTAGGAGAGCGACTGCCATCAGATCCCTAGGGATCACCCCGAGTGGAGTCGGATTTATTGTCTCCACCTGCTTCCTGTGGTCGGTTGCCCCCTTTGTGAGTAGTTTTTTTTACATATCTAATTCCATTATTGCCTGAGACGTACTTCACCTTTGGGCTCCCGCTTTCTGTATTTTTCCACAGAGAGGGTGCTTAGACACCCAAACCCCCACTACTTATCTTGTCATATTTTTTAGCAGAAACTTCTGATCTGCATGCTTGTTCAGGGTCTACGTTTAAGGCCTGGGGCACACCAAAGGAGTTTTTCTGAGCGTTTTGAGTTTTTAAATCTGCTGCTAATGTTATCCTATGTGTCTGTGCACACTGGAGCAATGAGGTTTTGTAAAAAAAACCCATAGCATTACATTGGGAAGAGCTTTTAGAGGTTTCAAAAGCTCTTCCCAATGTAATGCTATGGTTTTTTTTTACAAAACCTCATCGCTCCAGTGTGCACAGACACATAGGATAACATTAGCAGCAGATTTAAAAATTCAAAACGCTCAGAAAAACTCCTCTGGTGTGCACCAGGCCTAAGAGGCAGAGGATCAACAGGACAGACAAGCAACTGGTATTTTTTAAAATTAAATAAATATCCTTCTTACTTCAGATTCCCTTTAAATCTGAACTTGCAATATAGCAAACCTGTTTTTTTTGCCAGAATATTTGGTGTACCTGAATGTATTTTCAGGATGACATCAAATGGGTTTCTTAAAGAGAACCTGATCTGAAAATGAAAAGTCAAAATAAACATACACAAGTCATACTTACCTCGCGTGTAGACTACTCCTCAGTCTCTTTCTCCTTTCCTGTGTCCTGTTTGTCCACTGTGATCAATGGAATTCTCCGTCCTCCATTTTGAAAATGGCCACTACCCCATAACTGCTTTCTGGTCAGCACACTGTTAAACTGTAACATCGTCCACTTGAGCCATAGGGAAACATAGACATTACTTGGCACAGCAATTGTCCTCTCAGCTATAACTGAGAGCAACTGATAAATAACTGACAGAAACTGATATATTTCAGTTCTAACAAAATGTTGTCAGAACTGGAAGAGATCATTGTCAGAGGAAAGTTGTGAGCTTCTGAGATGAACTGATGGCAAGGTAACTATGTAATGTTCATTTGATGTTACCTCGTGTTTATTTTAAATAATTGTACTCAGTACAGGTTCCCTTTAACCCGAATCCAAAATGCAAATGCAACCTCTAGTTATAGCATAACTGTAGTGACAGTTGTGTCACTAACTACCATAACTGTACATCACTGTCCTGTCAGGTGTTTAAAGTTCTGATCATGTGAGACAGACTATATTTGTTTTTCAAAGGGTCCATTTAAAAGAATACCAGTTGCCTGGCAGTCCTGCTGATTCTTCTGGCATCAGTTGTGTCTGAATCACACACCTGAAACAAGCGTGCAGCTTACTGTATCTCGTCACATTTTTTTTAGCAGAAACATCTGATCTGCAGGCTTGTTCAGGGAGCATGCATCTCTGATATGCACACCTGCACTGGATGGGAGATTGCATACAAATCCCTCTAGCCATGATATGTACGGCTAGAGGGATTCACATGTGCGACCCATTTTTTCCTGCATGTTGTCTGATTTATTTCCCTGCATGCATGATTTCAATAGGTTGTGTTTCCCATCCAAATTTGCATGCAAGGAAATGCAGCAAATAACCCCTAGTGGAAACAAGCCCTTAGCCTAGTTCTGCAAAGTTAACATAAGGCCTGGAACCCACTAGAAAGTGCAAAACGAGCGATCACTAGTGATTTGTGATAGCGTTTTGCAAGGGATTTTGGGAGCAATTTCCCTGCTCCTATACAATTCATTAGAAGGGAAAGGCTCCCAAAATGCTGCATGTCCTGCGATGGCAATTTTCTTAAACTCTAGTGGAATCTGTCCCATCCATTTACATTGGCAGAGCATTTAGGGAAAGCGCTAGCGATTCAAAGCGCTCCCCAAATGCTACAAAAAAACGCTCTAGTGGGTTCCAGGCCTAAGACTTGCAATATGTTGATTTCTTTTTATTAACATTTGTAATAGATGTTGAATTTTTTTAATCACTCGATTATATCGTCCATAACTCCTTATGCTTTTTTTTTTGTAGTCGAGACATTTGCTGGAAACAATCAATCGGACTGGGCATTTATTCAGACACATATGACAGTGGAGGAAATTTAACTGGTGGTACTTACAGGACACATTATTCCACACAGTTCCCTGTTTCACCATTTCCTGAAAAATTACCAGCCTATGAAGCAATATAAACAACATTATGCTTTTCTAACCTTTTGTAAAGATATTTTTGTTAGTTTGTTTCTCTGTAATTATTCAATCCTATGCAAGTTAAAAAATATTTGAATTAATGATCAGATCAACTGTGATTTAACTGTTTAAAATTCAGACCTGTAACACCTATATATACTCACCAGCGGTGATTTGCTATGAGAAACATATTTTTATCTTTTGAGCAAAAATCTGCATCTGTTCTGTAATATTTTATCAAACAATATTTGAATAAACATTTGAAAAACAAACACAGCCTACTTATTTACTATTTTGTAAACAGAACATATAAATTATGATAGTTTATGTGATGGTTCCTGTGATTGTAACAACCCCCCAGCTCATCTTAAAGACAAAAGGAGACCAGGAGACCAATGGTGCAGAATTGTGTAAGATTCAGAAAAGCAAATGGCTAAGGATCTATATACTCACAAAGGTGGGTTGCAAATCCTTGCAACCACCGTCAGAGCAGGCAGGATATTAAATGTCCCCACTTGGTTTTCCTGGTCTGGAATTGGTGGTCTCACTCCGGAAGTTCTTTAGGACAACTAAAAAACTATCACCTCTAATAGAGGTGTGACAAGACACTTAAAGAGAATCTGTATTGTTAAAATCGCACAAAAGTAAACATACCAGTGCGTTAGGGGACATCTCCTATTACCCTCTGTCACAATTTCGCCGCTCCTCGCCGCATTAAAAGTGGTTAAAAACAGTTTTAAAAAGTTTGTTTATAAACAAACAAAATGGCCACCAAAACAGGAAGTAGATTGATGTACAGTATGTCCACACATAGAAAATACATCCATACACAAGCAGGCTGTATACAGCCATCCTTTTGAATCTCAAGAGATCATTTGTGTGTTTCTTTCCTAGTGCAGCTATCTTCCACTGAAGTGTCAGGCTGTTTCTTCCTGCAGAGTGCAGACAGCTGTGCCTGTATGTAATTCCTCAGTATGTGAAAGCCCAGCCAGCTCAGAGGAGGATTTATCCAGCTTGTAAAAGATAATAGAACAGAGAGAAGCTGCACTAATCTAAATATCACACAGGCAGTGTGCAGAGAGGGGCCTGGATGGGAGAGTTCATAGCAGAACCACAACACTGAAGAACTTGGCAGCCTTCCAGACACAGGCCTGACAAGTCTGACAAGAGAGAGATAAGTTGATTTATTACAGAGATGGTTATAGTAGAACGTGCTGCAGTAAGCCAGAACACATTAGAATAGCTTTTGGAACTTGTAGGATGATAAAAAACAGGATGCAATTTTTGTTACGGAGTCTCTTTAAATCAGGGGTGGGGGCGCTGAATGCATAAAAGATAGGCTAATAAGCTATTAATCTTATAAACAGAGAGGGAATCTTACCTCTCTTTAAAGAGGAGCTGTTAGGTATAAGGTCTCAGAGAAAATAAACACATATATCAGTAGCTAAAGATTGGCTGTACTTACATTACATATGCATTTCACTGTCCACGTTTGGATTTCACAGAATTTGTATATAGTATATGCAGAGATAGATGCTCCTGACAGCTCATGGCAGGCTCCATGTTTTTCTGTCAAATGTGTCGTCATGTCCTGCCTGCTTCCTGATCACAGAAAAGCTCGTACTGAATAACACAGTGTGCAGTGAATATTAATGAGCCATGTGGCTAGGAACAATAGCTGACTCCTGCAGTGTACTCTGCCCGGAGATTTATCAGTGCTACGCGCTGGACTGATTACAAGCTGCTGTAACGTCTCATTAGCAGCCGAGGGGAGGGCCCCAGAATGCTTTGCAGTATAGTATGCGGCTTGCGTCCTCTTGGGTCTATAACAGCTTTTCTGATAAGCACACATCAAAGGTAACTGAGATTTTTATCTTCACTAATGCCTTTTTGGTTTCCTTCTAAACTGTTTAACACAGGAGAATAGAGGTTTAAATTAGCTTCTGCAGCCTGACAGTTACTCTTTAAGGATTTGGACCCTTTTATTGAAAAAAGTCTTTTATTCAAGCACATAAAACTGACTGATTTTATGTGCTCGAATAAAAGTCCTTTTTCAATAAACTGGTCCAAATCCTTCTGTTTATAAGATTAATAGCTTATTAGCCTATCTTTTGTGCATTGGGCGCCTCTGACCCTGTTTTAAATATAAATTGTGATGAATGTTTTTCTGTTAGATGTGTTTCTAGAAGCAAAAGTATTTTTACTTAGCTGCAGTTTACATTACTTCTTAGCGAAATTTGTCTTATAATCACTATAATCTTACGCAATTCTATAGCATAGGAAGGCTAATAATAATTATAAAAGATAATATACATGGAACAAGTTTTAAATGCTAAGGAATTTCAGTATTTCTATATTTATTGCACCATGTACTATTATGGATGGTATAATGTTTTTCTTCTTACTTTTGTGGTGTTTTCTAGTCTGGTGCTCCATTTATCAGAGAACTCCATGTCTGTATGGGCTCCATGTCTGTATGGGATGCTGAACCAGGAATATCAGTCACCTAAAGCTAACCTGTGAGGTTTGCTACAGGCATATTGGAATACTTGCCTAGGGAGCGGGAAGACTCTGGATCCTCAAGAGACTTACCCCATCCTCCTCAGCCGGCCCGATCCAGCGATGGGACACCCGAAGAACATCCACACTGGCGAAGGTCTGTGCAGTAGCACCAACCCACTTGGCTCAGGCAGTAAAAGCTGAGCCCAAGGTTCATGCTACTGCGCAGGTGCAGAGAGCCCACACATGCGCAGTAGCACAGACCCGATCAGGTTCGATTTTTTCTTCCCGAGTGGGACCGTGCTAGTGCGCATGTGTCAACAAGTGGCCTTACAGGGTCCCATCCCTGGAAGGCCCAGTGGAGGAGGACAGAGGAGGCTCTCCAGGATTCAGAGACTTCTGAAGTGAGTACCCCATGAGGCACGTTTTTCCCTACAGGTATACTTTAAAGTAAGCCTAATACTTCTGATACAAACATAAACAAAATGTGCATTATAAAGTGCTTACTTCCTAAGCCTCATTTGCACACTAGATAGTCCTTGGCCGTGGCAAGAATCTAGTGAGTGTATGGTGGCTCCGACACTCCCCAACGCCTCGCCCAGTGATCCAGAGTGCCGGATCACCTCGGCAAAGGAGTTTGTTTCTCCTCTTTGACCCACCCACTCTGTTGTGAGCCACACATCTTCCCTCCTCCCTGCTCTTTAGCAGTACGTCTGTACAGCAATTGGCCCTGAACTGCCATCTGCATGATTGAGTCCCAGTCCTCGTGGCCGATAGAGATGGCCCGAACGGTTCGCTGGCGAACGGCTCCAGGTGAACTTCGGGTGGTTCGCCTTCGCAGGCGAACTTTCTCAGAAGTTCGATTCGCCCCATAATGCACCATGAGGGTCAACTTTGACCCTCTACATCACAGTCAGATTCTATGTCACAAAGGAAGCTTAGAAAAACATCCGGCACTGCAGTAAATGGAGATTTCATTTATTCCAGACTGTGCTCAAAAATAGGATGTTTACAACAAACAGATAAAAAAATGAGAACAATACAGTCCTACCATGGGTGTGTAGATGGCAGTGGGCGCAGGGTGTGATAGGGGCAGCCTAACGGCCGTTTCGCACGGCGGTGCTTCTTCTAAGGCTTAACCCTGGTTAAGTCTTAGAAGAAGCACCGCCGTGCGAAACGGCTGTCAGGCTGCCCCTATCACACCCTGCGCCCACTGCCATCTACACACCCATGGTAGGACTGTATAGTATTGTTCTCATTTTTTGATCTGTTTGTTGTAAACATTCTATTTTTGAGCACAGTCTGGAATAAATGAAATCTCCATTTACTGCAGTGCCGGATGTTTTTCTAATCTTCCTTTGTGACATAGAATCTGCTGGTTTACCTTGTTATCCTGAGCACCCAGTTAGGAACATGGGTGTCATTTTGAGTCCATCCTGCTATTTTTAAAAGGGCAATTTCTCCAGGTAGTGCCGACCACCATACTGTCTTTCTACACTGTTTCTACATCACAGTCAGCAGGTACATTGTAGCCAATCCGGCTACACTCAGCCCTGGAGCCCCCCTCCCCCCCCCCCTTATATAAGGCAGGCTCGCCGGCCATTACACTTACTCGTGTGCCTGCTAGTAGACAGTCTAGGGCGAGCTGCTGCAGATTTTTTCTCCTAGGGAAAGATTAGTTAGGCTCTTGGCTTGTTAGCTTGCTCCTGGCTGAATCTTATTGCTTTAATAGCACCCCTCAACAGTTCTTTTCAGAGCTAATCCTGTTCTTGTGATCTTTTTTTTTTTCTGTGTGTCAAACTGACACTTGTGTTGCATGGACAGCATTGCTAATTCACACTGTGTGTGTGCCACTGCCAGCAGCCCAGCAGCACATTCAGTGACTACCTGTGTGTGTGACAGGGAGCTGCACATTGCACTACCCAGTACTGCATATACCTACTAGTACCTGTTGTGTTTAGTTAACCCACCTCATCACTGCATATACCTACCTTTGTGTTGAGTGAACTCACCTCACTGCATCTATCTAGCTGTTGTGTTGAGTGAACCCACCTCACTGCATATAACTACCTTTGTATTCAGTGAACCCACCTCACTGCATATAACTACCTTTGTGTTGAGTGAACTCACCTTACTGCATATAATTACCTTTGTGTTGAGTGAACTCACCTCACTGCATATACCTAGCTGTTGTGTTAAGTAAACCCACCTCACTGCATCTACCTACCTTTGTGTTGAGTGAACCCACCTCACTGCATATAACTACCTTTGTGTTCAGTGAACCCACCTCACTGCATATAACTACCTTTGTGTTCAGTGAACCCACCTCACTGCATATACCTACCTTTGTTTTCAGTGAACCCACCTCACTGCATCTACCTACCTTTGTGTTCAGTGAACCCACCTCACTCAATATACCTAGCTGTTGTGTTGAGTGAACCCACCTCACTGCATATAACTACCTTTGTGTTCAATGAACCCACCTCATTGCATATAACTACCTTTGTGCTGAGTGAACTCACCTCACTGCATATAACTACCTTTGTGTTGAGTGAACTCACCTCACTGCATATAACTACCTTTGTGTTCAGTTAACCCACCTCACTGCATATAACTACCTTTGTGTTCAGTGAACTCACCTCACTGCATCTACCTACCTTTGTGTTGAGTGAACGCACCTCACTGCATATAACTACCTTTGTGTTCAGTGAACCCACCTCACTGCATATAACTACCTTTGTGTTGAGTGAACTCACCTCACTGCATATAACTACCTTTGTGTTCAGTGAACCCACCTCACTGCATATACCTACCTTTGTGTTCAGTGAACCCACCTCACTGCATCTACCTACCTTTGTGTTCAGTGAACCCACCTCACTGCATATACCTAGCTGTTGTGTTAAATGAACTCACCTCACTGCATATAACTACCTTTGTGTTCAGTGAACCCACCTCACTGCATATAACTACCTTTGTGCTGAGTGAACTCACCTCACTGCATATAACTACCTTTGTGTTGAGTGAACTCACCTCACTGCATATACCTAGCTGTTGTGTTGAGTGAACCCACCTCACTGCATCTACCTACCTTTGTGTTGAGTGAACTCACCTCACTGCATATAACTACCTTTGTGTTGAGTGAACTCACCTAACTGCATATAACTACCTTTGTGTTCAGTGAACCCACCTCACTGCATATAACTACCTTTGTGTTCAGTGAACCCACCTCACTGCATATAACTACCTTTGTGTTCAGTGAACTCACCTCACTACATATAACTACCTTTGTGTTGAGTGAACCCACCTCACTGCATATACCTACCTTTGTGTTCAGTGAACCCACCTCATTGCATCTACCTACCTTTGTGTTCAGTGAACCCACCTCACTCAATATACCTAGCTGTTGTGTTGAGTGAACCCACCTCACTGCATATAACTACCTTTGTGTTCAATGAACCCACCTCTCTGCATATAACTACCTTTGTGCTTAGTGAACTCACCTCACTGCATATAACTACCTTTGTGTTCAGTTAACCCACCTCACTGCATATAACTACCTTTGTGTTCAGTGAACTCACCTCACTGCATCTACCTACCTTTGTGTTGAGTGAACTCACTTCACTGCATATAACTACCTTTGTGTTCAGTGAACCCACCTCACTGCATATAACTACCTTTGTGTTAAGTGAACTCACCTCACTGCATATAACTACCTTTGTGTTCAGTGAACCCACCTCACTGCATATACCTACCTTTGTGTTCAGTGAACCCACCTCACTGCATCTACCTACCTTTGTGTTCAGTGAACCCACCTCACTGCATATACCTAGCTGTTGTGTTCAGTGAACCCACCTCACTGCATATAACTACCTTTGTGTTCAGTGAACCCACCTCACTGCATATAACTACCTTTGTGCTGAGTGAACTCACCTCACTGCATATAACTACCTTTGTGTTCAGTTAACCCACCTCACTGCATATAACTACCTTTGTGTTGAGTGAACCCACCTCACTGCATCTACCTACCTTTGTGTTCAGTGAACCCACCTCACTGCATATAACTAACTTTTGTGTTCAGTGAACCCACCTCACTGCATCTACCTACCTTTGTGTTCAGTGAACCCACCTCACTGCATATACCTAGCTGTTGTGTTGAGTGAACCCCCCTCACTGCATCTACCTACCTTTGTGTTCAGTGAACCCACCTCACTGCATATAACTACCTTTGTGTTCAGTGAACCCACCTCACTGCATATAACTACCTTTGTGTTGAGTGAACTCACCTCACTGCATATAACTACCTTTGTGTTCAGTTAACCCACCTCACTGCATATAACTACCTTTGTGTTGAGTGAACTCACCTCACTGCATATACCAAGCTGTTGTGTTGAGTGAACCCACCTCACTGCATCTACCTACCTTTGTGTTCAGTGAACCCACCTCACTGCATATAACTACCTTTGTGTTGAGTGAACTCACCTCACTGCATATAACTACCTTTGTGTTCAGTGAACCCACCTCACTGCATATAATTACCTTTGTCTTGAGTGAACTCGCATCACTGCATATTACTACCTTAGTGTTGAGTGAACTCACCTCACTGCATATAACTACCTTTGTGTTCAGTGAACCCACCTCACTGCATATACCTACCTTTGTGTTTGGTGAACCCACCTCACTGCATATACCTAGCTGTTGTGTTGAGTGAACCCACCTCACTGCATCTACCTACCTTTGTGTTCAGTGAACCCACCTCACTGCATATAACTACCTTTGTGTTGAGTGAACTCACCTCACTGCATATAACTACCTTTGTGTTGAGTGAACTCACCTCACTGCATATACCTAGCTGTTGTGTTGAGTGAACCCACCTCACTGCATCTACCTACCTTTGTGTTGAGTGAACCCACCTCACTGCATATAACTACCTTTGTGTTCAGTGAACCCACCTCACTGCGTATAACTACCTTTGTGTTCAGTGAACCCACCTCACTGCATATAACTACCTTTGTGTTCAAAGTCAACTTTTTTAATATGTTAGTCAAGAGGGTATATTACAGTTATTTTTTAAATTGTGGGCTTGTAAATAGTAATGGATGCAAAACTGAAAAAATGCACCTTTATTTTCAAATAAAATATTGGGTCCATACAATGTGATAGGACATAATTTAAACGGTGTTATAACCGGGACAAATGGGCAAATAAAATACGTGGATTTCAATTATGGTAGTGTGTATTATTTTAAAACTATAATGGCCAAAAAACTGAGAAATAATGTTGTTTTTTTTTCCATTTTTTTCTTATTATTCCTGTTAAAATGCACTTAGAATAAAATACTTCTCAGTCTAATGTACCACCCAAAGAAAGTTTAATTGGTGGTGGAAAAAAACAAGATATAGATAATTTTGTTGTGATAAGTAGTAGTTAAGTTATTAGCGAATGAATGGAAGGAGCACTGAAATGTGAAAATTGCTCTGGTCCATAAGGGGAAAATACACTGAAGGCAGAAGTGGTTAAAGGGAACCTTAGCTGAGAGGGATATGGATGCTTCCTTTTAAACAATTCCAGTTGCTTGTCATTCCTCCTGATCTCTTTGGCTGCAGTAGTAGCTGAATCACACACCTGAAACAAGCATGCAGCTAATCCAGTATGACTTCAGTCAGAGAACCTGATCCGCATGCTTGTTCAGGGGCTGTGGCTAAAAGTACTAGAGACACAGGATCAGCAGGAGAGTCATGCAACTGGTATTATTTTAAAAATCCATATCCTTCTCAGTTTAGGTTCCTTTTAAAGAGACACTGAAGCGAGAATAAATCTCGCTTCAGAGCTCATAGTTAGCAGGGGCACGTGTGCCCCTGCTAAAACGCCGCTATCCCGCGGCTAAACGGGGGTCCCTTCACCCCCCCCGCAAAATCAACGACCACATTGGTCGTAGATTTTGCTGCTCCTAGAGGCAGGGCTAACGGCTGCAGCCCTGCCTCCAGTCGCGTCTATCAGCGGCGCATCGCCGCCTCTCCCCCGCCCCTCTCAGTGAAGGAAGACTGAGAGGGGCGGGAGAGAGGCGGAGATACGCGCTGACAGACGCGCGTGGGGCAGGGCTGCGATGGTTAGCCCTGCCTCAATCCGGAAGAGATCCCCGGCTGCACGGAGGGGATTTCGAGGGGTAAGGGACCCCCGTTTAGCCGCGCGATAGCGGCATTTTAGCAGGGGCACACATGCCCCTGCTAACTATGAGCTCTGAAGCGAGATTTATTCTCGCTTCAGACTCTCTTTAAGGGCTCTTTTCCACTATGAAATGCGATCGTGATTGCGATCGCGATTCCGATCGCGATCGCAATCGCGTTTCAATTTCCACCATGCGATTGCGATTGCGATTGAGCTACTATACTCATTATAGTCCAGCTCAATCGCATACAAAACGCGGCAGGACAACGATTGCGCTTTGACCAAAATCGCATCGCAATCGGATCGCACTAATGGAAATTGCTGCTGCAGTTTCCATTAGTTTAATGTACCTTGCGATTTGCGATCAGAAGCAAATCGCAAATCGCAGGCTAGTGGAAAAAGGCCCTAAGGGTTACAAACAGGTTCAATTCTGGGAGAGTGTTTGTAAGTTGAATTTGTTTGTAAGTTGTTTCCTGTGTTAAACATGGTAAAATGTGGATAAATGATTTACTTTCGGACAACTATGGATTTTGACATATAGTATGAACAATGTTTTTTGTTGTTTTCAATGTGCTTTTAGGCTAGGTTTACAGTGGTCAGTTATAATACACTCGTTATAATGACTGTGAACAGCAATGGAGACTGGACATACAGCTTAATACAAAGTCTGCATGCAGCAAGAATTAGACTTAGAATAATGTGATCAGTTACAACACAGTACTGTGAACAGGCCCATAGAATTGTATGGGCAGTGAGATGACATGTAGAATTATTCTGCATTGCATCTGACCACTGTGAACAGGGCCTCACAGTTTATATAATACTGTAATATGTAACAACAAAAATATATAATAAATAACAATATTGTAAATTTTGTACATGAAGACAACTTTGTTTGTATCTCTGAAACGTAACTCAAGTAGTTTGTAAGTAGGGGATTAGCTTTAGGCCCTGTTCACAGTGGTCAGTTAAGTTGCAGAATAATTCTGCATGTCAACTTACTGCCCATATAATTCTATGAGCCTGTTCACAGTACTGCGTTGTAAATGATCACATTATTCTGACTCGCTGCATCCAGGCTTTGTATTAAAGGACAACTGTAGGGAGAGGGATATGGAGGCTGTCATATTTATTTCCTTAAAGCAATACCAATTGTCTGGCTGTCCTGCTGATGCTGTGCCTCTAAGAATTTTAGCCACATACCCTGAACAAGCATACAGATCAGGTGTTTCTGACATTATTGTCAGATCTGACAAGAGTATCTGCATACTTGTTTCTGGTGTGATTCCAACTCTACTACAGCCAAATAGACCAGCAGGCCTGCCAGGCAACTGGTATTGTTTAAAAGGAAATAAATGGGGCAGTCTCCATATTGTTTTCACTTAAAGAGAACCCGAGGTGGGATTTAATAATGTTAGTAGGGCACAGAGGCTGGTTGTGCACACTATCACCAGCCTCTGTTGCCGTATAGTGTGCCCCCAGGCCCCCTGCGCTCTGCTGTCCCCCATAATAAAAACTGGCGTGCTAGCGACACGCAGCATGTCGCTAGCATGCTGTTTACCTATGTGCTGCCATTCAGAGCCGCTCTCCCGCCTCCTCTATATCGCCGCTCCCCGCCCGCATCCCTTCCCTTCAATCAGCGGGAGGGATGGGACGTGGGCGGGGAGCTGCGATATAAAGGAGGCGGGGGAGCGGCGGCAGGCCAAAGAAAACATTTACCGCAAGTGTTTTATAAAAATTGAGCAGTCCTAACAACATGTTGCAGTTCTGCTCATCAGCTGAATCTGCAAGACAGGTGCTAAAGTCCTCAGATAGTGAAGCCTGGTCCATTGTAACAAAACAATAAAACTCATAAAACATATGCATGTGCAAAGTTTCGGCAAACTATTGTGTGCTGACGCAGGCGTTCAGGCCAGTCCTCCCCAGCAGTCAGTGTTGTTCATTCTGACAGCTAGTTGGTTGATCTAGCCTTGTGCTCCCAGCCAGCTTTTCCTTGTATCTTGCAAAACAAAAAATTGAGACGGCACACTACTGGCTGCAAAACTTTTTGCTGTATTGAGTGGACAAAAACACTACATGTTACGGATTCAACTATCCTTCATCAGGTGTTAAACAGCAATTAAAACTCTTGATGGGGGCTGTATCTGTACGTCTCACCCTAGATTTGGAGAAGAGGTTGAAGCAAAAAGAGGCAAGGTGGATCTATTCTATCGATGTAGTGACCCCTAGAGGGATGAACGAGAAATTGCCACTGAAGTGTTTTTTTTATAGGGAAAGTGCAATGTGACCAGATTGTATCTATTTATTGTTGCATGTATTGACTTAAGGTTATAACCACATGTTTTTTTCACAGGTGGTCTCATGGCAGTCCTTTCTCGGAAGTGCCTGGAGTACGGTCAGTTATTGATTATTATTTGTTGGTAGCCGTGAAGGAGTGCCATATGACCTTTGGATTTTATACAGATTTGGGACTTAAGAGTTAATGGCTCCAGGGGTGGAGCTATGACGGGTGGGGTGCTCACATGTGGAGTGTATTTATACCTGTGTATGTACTTTTCATTGCTGTTTGACACCTGATGAAGGATAGTTGTATCCTGTGAGAAAACGCGGAAAAGCCGCCGCAAGTGCTCAGAGTAAGGCGGCTGATTCCGCGTTCAACATGGCGGCTTGCGCGCAGGGACCTGCATTCACTGGCCTGACGGAACGCGGAGAAACCGCCGTCATCAGACTTTAATAGACTCACTGTCTGAATCCGTACGAACCCTCCAGACGGCCATAGATGAAGTGCGATCCCCTCCTAGCACAGACATACGTATGCCTGTACCTGAATAATTTTCTGGTCACAGATCTGACTTTCGAAATTTTAGGAGTAGAGTGTTGTCATACTTTGAGTTGAGACCTAGATCTTCAGGAACCATGACCCAAAGGGTCACATTTATTAAAACTTTGTTATCAGGCGATTCTCAGACCTGGGCATACAGTCTGCCCACCGGAGATTTAGCTTTGACCTCCGTAGATGAATTTTTTAAGGCTATGGCAGTAATTTATGACGATCCAGACATTGCCTCGACTTCTGAGCGGAAGCTCAAGTTGTTGCGTCAA
This sequence comes from Hyperolius riggenbachi, assembly GCF_040937935.1. Classification (NCBI taxonomy): domain Eukaryota; kingdom Metazoa; phylum Chordata; class Amphibia; order Anura; family Hyperoliidae; genus Hyperolius; species Hyperolius riggenbachi. The sequence goes on along the minus strand of NC_090647.1, from coordinate 273,085,692 downwards.
GGCAAGAGTCCGGTCGAGGAGTATGTGTAACGATTGTGGAATCGTATTCGCGGTCAGCGCACCAGACGTGCGCTGACGCAGCGGATTTCCTCCACAAGTGTATATTTGAGGACACCCAGGCTAGGTGCTATGCACCCGCAAAGGGCAATTCCCTCCGGCAGATGGCGCTGTGGAGTGCAGGCGAACACAGTCGCTGCACAGCCACAGATGCCAGACGGGAATTGTACAGATCCAGGACAAGGTACGATCAGGCAGGGCTGGATAGCCCACAAGAAACAGAGCAAAGGGACAGAACCAATGTGTGTCCACCAAACTAGTCGCCACCCAGCGACGGTGAACACACAACGGCGGAAACGAAGTGGGAATGCAATCGCAAGAATGGCGATTGCTGACAGAGACACAAGACTGAGCAAAACAGGGCACGAGGGTAGCAAAGGCACAGCAAATAATACAATAAGGAGATACGGAAAACAACAAACGCTAGCTAACCGCGAACACCGCACTCATTCGCAACAGTGCACGCGGTTATGCGCGGTCTCCACGTGATAAGCACAATAGAGACAAGCACGCCTAACAAACCATTAACAGACAAACATGAAACAGAGGACGCGAGCGCTTGGTTAACGGTTACCTCACCGAGCCTCCAGCAAGCGTAGCAGACAAGACAGACACACGAAAACAGGGACAAGCAAGAGATAGGATCCACAGCACTAGCGAGAAGCGAGTGCGATCCAGGTACAGAGTAGCAGAACAGAAGGATCCCCAGTGCTAGCGAAAAGTGGCTAGCGCGATCCCAGAAGACAGAACAGAAGGATCCACAGCGCTAGCGAAAAGTGGTTAGCGCAATCCCAGATGACAGAACAGAAGGATCCCCAGCGCTAGCGAAAATTAGCTAGCGCGATCCCAGGAGACAGAACAGATGAGGTAGGCAGAAACAACCGCTGTTCCAACCTACACTCCAGACTCAATCAGAAGGATCCACAGCCGCTAACGCTAGGGCTTGTGCGATCCAAACACAAGACAGACGGAACAGGCAAAACAGATAATGCAATCCTAACTGCAGGTTTAATGCAATCCTAACTGCACTAGGGAACCTGCCTAGTGCATTCCCACGAATTACACTAAGATAACTTTAACAAACGGGAATGGCTGACACTCCAGGAGTGTCCATCAGGAACAGACCATAGAAGGGAAATGACCAGCAAAGCCTTCTGGGAAACATAAAGCTCTTATAGTGCCAGTCATCAAAGAAGGCAGGTAGGGGATTTGCATAACGAATGTATGCAAATTCCCTAGCAAGAGAACAGACCAGAACTTGCAATGGAAAGACAGGTCTCTGTTCCAGAGTCCTGCAGCATGCAAACCTAAACAATGGTCAAAAGGCTGCCTGCCTGCGCAGGCAGCTGAGCGGATTCTCACAGTACCCCCCCCTCTAGGGATGGATTCCAGACATCCCTCAAAACTGGTATCATCACAAAACTCTAACTGTAGACTCATGAAGGTCGGGGCACACCGACAAGGCCCAATTCCAGAGTCAGTCCATCCGAAACCGACCTCATCGGAAGCAGAAGCCACCGAAACATGCCCATCAGCACTACAAGTCTCAGCGTAACACCCATCAGGACTGTGGACACCAGAGAAGAAGCCATCGACACCCTCCAGACCAGGGGCGTAACTAGGCCCCACCGGGCCCCCCTGCAGATTTTCTGAGCGCCCCCCCCCCCCCCGGGGCCCGCTCGGGGCCATTTTGTGGGTGCTGGAGGGGTGGCAGCATGAGGGGAAAGCCTTGCCCACAGTCGGCGGGGAGAGGGGTAGTTCCCCCCTCTCCCTCACCTCGGGGCTCTCCCCTCTGCGCTCCCCTCCAGCTCGTAAGTGTCTGTGGGGCTGTGGTGGGCAGCGAGCGGCGGGCAGATACATACCTGCTTCCGTGCGTTCCATCGGAGACTTCTCCCTCTAGCGGCTGACGTCACTTCCGGAAGTGACGTCAGCCGCTAGAGGGAGAAGTCTCCGATGGAACGCACGGAAGCAGGTATGTATCTGCCCGCCGCTCGCTGCCCACCACAGCCCCACAGACACTTACGAGCTGGAGGGGAGCGCAGAGGGGAGAGCCCCGAGGTGAGGGAGAGGGGGGAACTACCCCTCTCCCCGCCGACTGTGGGCAAGGCTTTCCCCTCATGCTGCCACCCCTCCAGCACCCACAAAACGGCCCCGAGCGGGCCCCAGGGGGGGGGGCCGGGCCCCCCCGCGGGCGCAGGGGCTGCAGGGCCTATTCCTACGCCCCTGCTCCAGACAATACCCACCACCTTCCAAGGAGCGTCCAAAAATACCAAACCTGCCGCAATACCTGTTCGAAGTGTCCCTTACAACACCAAAGCCATTGCTGATCGTATTCAGGGCACCAAGCAAAACCTTTCCCGGAATCTCCCAGAACGCCTTGAAGCTCCGCAGAGATCCCAAGAAGCCAGAACGCTCACCAGGCTCACATGGAGAACCACCAAGAACCCCTATGGAACCTATGATCATTCCAGACTCAAAATTAGCAGGACACCCATCAAGATCAGGACTTTCAGGGACCACTTCTGGGCATGCAAGCAGGCAGGCTATATCGGAACATGTCTCCACTGAGGAAGCATCTGAGTACGCTGGTAACCGAGGCACACTTGGGCTTTCTGGGTCACAGAGCACATCGGGGTACACTAGTACAGGAGAAACTTCAGGACATGTCGGGGAACTGCCAACCTCAGAGTCCGACACGACAAGACCAAAACCAGTACCGGGCAGAAAATCATCACAAGTAAAGGTCACAGGTACTGGTCTTTCAAAAGAAGACTCGGACTCAAATTCAAAATTTTCTGTAACTGTAATATCATCATTGACTACACATGAATGAAGCTCCACAAGAGCTGCAAAAGTAGTCAGCAAGGCAGCAATGCCTACTGAAGTGGGTAACACCTCAGAAGGACCTGGGGGGCAGGAGACATCTCCTACAAGTTCTGCACCCTTTGGGAGGAACTCGGAGATCTCCAGGACATCAGACAAGACCTCAGGAACATCATTTCCCAAGTTTTCTAAGAAGGATTCTGAACTATCCATGTTACAGGGCAAAACTTGAACTTTATTTTGTGTGCAGGGCAGATGTCCCAGGGAAGGTTGCACCATAAACTGAGACTGAATTTTATCATCAGGACAGGGATACACAGGAATATCTAGTAAAACTAGCTCTGACTTTCTGAGTTTTGCCTCACTACAGGCAGATTCCTCCATAGCAGTCAAACCAGACTGCAATTCCAAAATAGCAGAGAAACAGGTAACAATGGTTGCAATACCTAGACGAGCCTCTAGGGTCACTGCAGGAGATTTTAAACAAGGTAATATTGACTCATCCAGAGTACTGGGTGGAGAGTCAATACTTTCTTCAGAATCAGACTCGCAAATGTCAATGCAAGTGGACATCATGCCTTCATTCATGGTACAGGGCAGGTTCAGAGAAAGCTTCTCTGGACAAGGCAAAGAAGCTTCAGCATCAGATTCGCAAAACCGAAGCACTGTCTCACTCTTAGATTCGGCTAACAATGTCGAATCCGAGGAGTCAGAATGCAAAATTTGCGGATCCAAGATCGCTTTAGGTTGCGATACTGACGCTTCCATATCGCAAACCTCCGCGATCTGCGGAGCAGACTGCAAGGCATCTAGGACAGAAACACTGGAGCAACTGTCATCAGGCAACAGGCCTGCACAGGTGCGAACAGAATAAGACATTTGCAAAAGAAGTGGCGACAACAACAGGAGAAACTTTATTAAACACATCAATAATTTTCTTAAAGTTGCATAACTTAGGAATTTTCCCCATGGCAGGCTCACAAACGGACGATCTTAGAGAACCTGAGGGAAAAAATCTGTCTTCCTTAGACACAGGACCACACAGACCTTTTGCAGCCATACGTGCGGTGGCGACATCAGACCGCACTGGTTCAACTTCCACACAAGCAACTGCTCTGAATGACTTGCACTCAGACTTCAAACACTCAGTTGCTTTGGGAAAGGGAATGCATTCAAAACTCACTTTCTTTAAATCCAGAGGATTGGAACAATCGTCCGCTGACAATGGGTATCATTCATGAACAGGCTGTCGGTAAAGGGAATCAGTGCGGGAAAACACCGCTGGCGGTGTTTTAGACTTCTGGGTGGGCATTCATAAAGAAGTATCCATGTGCGGAAGCAGTGCGGAGATTCCCCGAACTAGGCTGGCGGTAGGCAGGCGGTAGGCTTGCGGAGACACGGAAGCTGCCGAGTTGATACATTTCTCCGTGTTCCGCTCTGCTGCAGCTGCCTGGGAGGTCTGTGTGTCTCCATTCACTTGCATTGGTATCGCCACATCAGAGGGAGCGGGACTTTCTGACGTTGCACCGCTGGCGGTATTCTTTATGAATGAACATTTTGCTACATTTGTACCGATAATCACCGCACAAGGCGGTGATTTATCACTCTGCTCGGTAGTGTCATTTTTCTATGCGGAAAGAGGCTTTATGAATGCTGACTTTGCCGAGTGGTCGGTAAAGTCAGCTGTTTTAAGCATTTCCGCATGCGGAAATGCTTTATGAATGATAGCCAAAGTGTTTTTAGCAGATTAAAGCGCATGTAGTTCATCCAAAATCATTCTCCACACGTCAAACAGCGGAGTCACAAAGTCACAGATACATTCACCAGTCTTGATTAAAGTGCACGCAGACTCAATGCATGCATACAAAACTGCTTCATTTTTAGAAAGGTAATGATTGCAAAACGATCTCCAATCACATTCCAATTCATAGACCAGGAGCTCGATCTCCCATTTCTCAAACGGGGGCTCCCATGCACACTTAAAGGATGAACAATCATAGTGCGCACAGTCTACAGATGGAACTGGAGCAGGAACAGAACGGGAATCTTTTACCTCTTTATTGGGATCAATTAATTGGTGTGTGTGTAATTCATCCAAAATGATCTGCCACACATACATCACCAGATCCACAACACACTCGTCACATTCATCAGAATCAATCAAAAGGCACACAGAGTCAAGACAATCGTTCAGGACATCCGCGCTTTTTGCGATGTAAAAATCGCAAAAGGCCTTCCAATCCAAATCAAATTCCTCCACCAAGGCCCCAATTTCCCATGAGGCAAATGGCGGTTCAAATAGCCCGGTATCGAGATAATCCCCATATGGGTGGGGATCATTTTTAACTGCTTTTATATAGTGTGCGATCCTACCTATAATAGGATCCACATACGCTTTTGTCTCAGGCAATGACATCTGAATCAAATTAAAGGTTCCCTCTGCCCTGGGAATTTTGGTTTGGCTGGTCATTCTGTAACGATTGTGGAATCGTATTCGCGGTCAGCGCACCAGACGTGCACTGACGCGGCGGATTTCCTCCACAAGCGTATATTTGAGGACACCCAGGCTAGGTGCTATGCACCCGCAGAGGGCAATTCCCTCCGGCAGATGGCGCTGTGGAGTGCAGGCGAACACAGTCGCTGCACAGCCACAGATGCCAGACGGGAATTGTACAGATCCAGGACAAGGTACGATCAGGCAGGGCTGGATAGCCCACAAGAAACAGAGCACAGGGACAGAACCAATGTGTGTCCACCAAACTAGTCGCCACCCAGCGACGGTGAACACACAACGGCGGAAACGAAGTGGGAATGCAATCGCAAGAATGGCGATTGCTGACAGAGACACAAGACTGAGCAAAACAGGGCACGAGGGTAGCAAAGGCACAGCAAATAATACAATAAGGAGATACGGAAAACAACAAACGCTAGCTAACTGCGAACACCGCACTCATTCGCAACAGTGCACGCGGTTATGCGCGGTCTCCACGTGATAAGCACAATAGAGACAAGCACGCCTAACTAACCATTAACAGACAAACATGAAACAGAGGACGCGAGCGCTTGCTTAACGGTTACCTCACCGAGCCTCCAGCAAGCGTAGCACACAAGACAGACACATGAAAACAGGGACAAGCGAGAGATAGGATCCACAGCACTAGCGAGAAGCGAGTGCGATCCAGGTACAGAGTAGCAGAACAGAAGGATCCCCAGCGCTAGCGAAAAGTGGCTAGCGCGATCCCAGAAGACAGAACAGAAGGATCCACAGCGCTAGCAAAAAGTAGCTAGCGCGATCCCAGGAGACAGAACAGAAGGATCCCCAGCGCTAGCGAAAAGTGGTTAGCGCGATCCCAGATGACAGAACAGAAGGATCCCCAGCGCTAGCGAAAAGTAGCTAGCGCGATCCCAGGAGACAGAACAGATGAGGTAGGCAGAAACAACCGCTATTCCAACCTACACTCCAGACTCAATCAGAAGAATCCACAGCCGCTAACGCTAGGGCTTGTGCGATCCAAACACAAGACAGACGGAACAGGCAAAACAGATAATGCAATCCTAACTGCAGGTTTAATGCAATCCTAACTGCACTAGGGAACCTGCCTAGTGCATTCCCACGAATTACACTAAGATAACTTTAACAAACGGGAATGGCTGACACTCCAGGAGTGTCCATCAGGAACAGACCATGGAAGGGAAATGACCAGCAAAGCCTTCTGGGAAACATAAAGCTCTTATAGTGCCAGTCATCAAAGAAGGCAGGTAGAGGATTTGCATAACGAATGTATGCAAATTCCCTAGCAAGAGAACAGACCAGAACTTGCAATGGAAAGACAGGTCTCTGTTCCAGAGTCCTGCAGCATGCAAACCTAAACAATGGTCAAAAGGCTGCCTGCCTGCGCAGGCAGCTGAGCGGATTCTCACAGTATGCTGCCGAATTTAGGAGGTGGTCAGTTTCAGCCAGATGGGACCCCTATGCCCTTTTAGACTGTTTCTTATCAGGATTATCTGATGAGGTCTCAGACCTTATGTTAAGTCAGCCTGAACCAAAGACCATCGATGAGGCCATTTCATCGGCCATCAGGATTGATCGCAGATTACGCTATCAAAGGCAGACCCTTGGTAGGAACAGTGTTAAAATGGTGTCCTACGCTGCGCCTCCTGTGTCTCCATCTCCTCCCGTTCCACCTCTACCCGAACCAATGCAGATTGGTCGGTCTAGACTGTCTCAAGTGGAGCGGAGACACAGGATTTCTGAGCAATTGTGTCTTTATTGTGCAGAGGGGGGTCAGAGTACGAAATTGCCCTAAGAAGTCGGGAAACGCTACTGCCTAGGAGTAGTTGGGGGTAATACCCTAGGCGTACAACTTTTACCCCTAGAGGATAAGCGTTTACTTCTTCCTTGTAAGATTACATGGGAGGATAAATTTGAAGTCTCTGAGGCCTTCATTGATTCAGGCTCAGCGGCTAATTTTATGGATTACGAATTTGCAAAAAAAATGGGTATTCCGCTCACCCCGGTAAAACCACCCCTCCAGGTTACGGCAGTGGATGATTCACCTCTGCAACGTAACCATCCTCTGTCCCAGACACCAGAGGTGGAAGTCACTATAGGGGCGCTGCATAGAGAGAAATTGCAGTTTTTTGTGTTACGCATGACAACCTCCACAGTCATCCTTGGCATGCCGTGGTTACACCTTCACTCCCCTCAGATTAATTGGGCCACCGGTCAGCTAACGAACTGGTCAGCCCACTGTTTTCGTCATTGTTTAGTGAAGGTGATCTTAGGCCAGACCAGGATTCATGTGGAGGGAGTTCCGGAACAATATGCGGAGTTTTTGGACGTGTTTTGTCCCAAAGCTGCCGATAAACTGCCTCCACATCGCCCTTTCGATTGCCCCATTGATCTCTGATCGGGTTGTATGCCCCCTAGAGGTCATCTCTACAATTTGTCTGGGCCAGAAAAAGTGGCCATGCAAGAATACATCCGTGAAAACTTAGCTAAGGGATTCATTCGGAGCAGGTTTCTTTTTTGTAAAAAAAAAAGACGGAGGCCTTCGGCCATGCATTGATTACCACGGACTGAATAAGATCACAGTTAAAAATCGTTATCCATTACCTTTGATAGACGATTTGTTCACCCAAGTCACCAATGCTAAGATTTTTTCAAAATTGGATTTGAGGGGTGCATACAACCTGGTGCGGATCAGAGAGGGCGATGAATGAAAGACAGCCTTTAACACACCCGATGGGCATTACGAGTACCTGGTGATGCCCTTCGGGTTGTGTAACGCCCCGGCCGTCTTTCAGGAACTCATCAATGAAGTTTTCAGGGAGGTGTTGGGTAAATTTGTCCTAATATACCTGGACGATATACTAATCTTTTCAGACAACCTCTCTGAACACAGGTCTCATGTCAAATTCGTGCTGCACAGGCTTAGACAGGACAGACTTTATGCCAAATTGGAGAAATGCATTTTTGAGGTGACATCTGTCGCTTTTCTGGGATACAGGAAAGTTGCCCAAGTTCTCCCCATTGAAAGTAGCTTCCACTCCGTTTCCAGCTCTGGAGGCTTGGCAAAAGTCATTTAAAGCCACTTGGGGAATCGTGAAAAATAATTTGGAGAAGGCTTTTCAAAGTCAGAAAGGTCAAGCTGACAAGAAACGATCCGTGGAGTGGAAGTTCCAACCAGGAGATCTGGTCTGGGTCTCCACACGTCATTTGACCCTGAAACAACCCTCGCCCAAGTTAGGTCCCAGGTTTGTGGGCCCTTCTCTGTAACCAGGAAGATCAACAATGTTACTTATACCATTGATCTTCCTGCCAGCATGCGTGGTGTAAGATCTTTTCATGTGTCCCTGCTTAAACCAGCAGTCCATGTGGGTGTCACTCCTCCTCCTCCTGTGATGGTAGACAACCAACCTGAGTATGAAGTAGAAAAGATTTTAGACTCACGGGTAGTGCAGAACTCAGTACAGTATCTAGTGCACTGGAAGGGGTATGGTATTGAGGAGAGAACATGGGTACCTGATTGCCGCATGCATGCGGATGAATTAAAGAAGGAATTTCACGCTCTATATCCTGAGAAACCGGGTAGGAGCTGTCCGGAGTCCACTCCTCGGGGGGGGGGGTACTGTGAGAAAACGCGGAAAAGCCGCCGCAAGTGCTCAGAGTAAGGCGGCTGATTCCGCGTTCAACATGGCGGCTTGCGCGCAGGGACCTGCATTCACTGGCCTGACGGAACGCGGAGAAACCGCCGCATGCCCAGAGAACAGGGCGGCGGATTCCGCGTCCGACGCGGCGGTTTGCACGCATAGGCCTACCTCTCTCAGTGCTGCTGAATGCGGAGAGAACGCCGCACGCTCGGACAGCGCTGCGGCGGATTCCTGTTAATGTCATAGCTGTGTGTTAATCCAAGTTTCATATATATGCACTTAATAGATATAAGGTGACACTAATGTTTAATAAGGCCAATGTAACACAGATGATTCAGATAAATAGAGTTACCCTTTAACGTTAGACTCAGATTCTTTCATTGCTGACATGCTCTAGCTAAGACCTAGTACTGTGTGAGTTTTTTATCTTTCAGGAATGTCTAAACAGATATGCTGCGCCTGGCACTGCAAACCTCCCATCGGAGGATGATTCGAGTCCCGCAAGCTAAGACCTTGGAAGTAACTATGTGAGCAAGATGCTGAATAGATTGTGTGCTGGAGACCATACCAGGTGCAATGCTGTGGGAATTCTCCACCCTCCTTGAGTAAAGAAGAAAAACTCTCAGAGACATACATTATTATTGGACAAGTAAAATTACATCATGACTACGTACTTTGGGGTATAAGAACTAATGCACAGCGGAAGTAAAGCCAGAAACCTTAACCTGCCTTGATCCTTTTGCTAGGCTTAACTGGGTTTCCCGCATGTATACATGTGACATTTTTGAATAAAGCCATATGTTGTTTTTCTTTTCATCTCCTGACTTATTTTTGAAATCTTGGTGTATTGGTAAGTAAGTGACTTCCACATTTTGGTCCTTCGAAGCGGGATCGATTCTGTTTCGCCTGGGGTACATCTCTGAAATATGGGGGTGATGATCCCAGTCATCCCAACAAAATAAGTCCTCCAGGGTGAAAATTCCCTGTAAACAGGGGCAAATTGTGGTATACCCAGACGGGACGGAGCTCGGATCCAAGAACCAGGATTTCAGGAGATGCTTTGAAGAGCAGCGGGCTTTACCTTTTTTTGGTGTGTTTGTGTGTGAGTGTGTGGCCGGCCACGGATTGAGCGGATTAAATTGATTGTCAACGCTGAGAGCTATCAAGGTGCATCAAAAAAGTAAGTAGATATTTGATTTTATTCGAGTACTGTATGACAATTCAGTTAGCCGGGGTATACCTGTGATCTGTAAAAAAGCTGGCAATTTTACAAATTGTCAGTCGTGGTATCTGCGAGGTGGAATAGATCCTCATTGACCGGATGAGGAGAAACAGCGGATACCACGCAATAGCCACAGGGCAAAAGTAATCCAGGGCGAAAGTGCAAGCCGGATTTAATCCAGCGCTACCACAGCCGGGTTGGATTCAAGGCTCAAGTGCAAGCCGGATTTAATCCAGGGCTACCATAGCCGGGTTGGATTCAGGGCTCAAGTGCAAGCCGGATAATAGCCGTGGTTATCATTACTGATTTGCTAGGCTGGGTAGTAATTCTCGCAAAGCGCGCCCGAGTTACAGCGGCATTCAGTGAAGTGTACTATTCAGCAAGTCGGCCCCAGCACAGTATCGGTCCACTGGGGGGCAGCGGCGGCTGAGCAGTTATATCATAGGAAACAGGTCACAGGTACCCCGAAGTAGAGTGTCAGGCAGAATGGGGCAGAATGCAACTAAAGCTCAACTTCTCCGTGCAACGGATGATGAACTTCTCATGCACCGTAAAGACCCCCGCTTGACGGAGAAATGCGAGGTCTGGCATGAGATGTTCAAATTCCCGGGTCATTTGCACCCGAAACAATGCAGGGCATTGATAAAGGCTAAGAGGAGAGAAGTAAAGGGAAATTGATTTTGCAGAATAAATATGGTTTGCAATTGGCGAGAGAATGGCGAGATGAAGCTGACAAGCGTGAGAGGGAACTGTGCTCCATTTATTTTGGGAAGAAAGCGAGTGATTTGGAGGGTGAATATGGACACAGTGTGACAGCACAGGATGTTGAGAACGAGAGTGAAAGTGAAAGTGGAGATGTGCCTGGAGCTGAGGCTGGAGCTGAGGCTGGAGAAGCACAAAGGCTGAGGCAGAGATCCCTATCCCCTCGGCAGGGTCCAGACCATAAGTCAGGACATCCAGCCCGCTCCTCAAGTACAGGAAACATCAGTGAGCCCACTAAGTCCAAACCTGTTAATAGACAAACTGAGGTGACAACGTCTGATAGACAGTTGCGGGGACGAAGAACCTCAGGAACCCGAGGCAGAGCATCCTCAGCCTCGGGCATCAAACAGGAGGTTGATCAGTTAGCTGTGACAACGGGAGATCTGAGAGTAAGTGCAAATAGTGAACAACAGCCATCTCAGACCCCGCCAAATTATACTAACATTTACCCACCGCTTCCACACCCTCAACTTCATTCCTATAATCCAGGCGCCATCTTTATGCACCCGATGGCAGCCATGTCACAGCTCCCGGGTTCCGCCATGCTACCATACCCATCTTCCACCACATTGCGACAGCCGGCTGCGGCCATTTCAATGCCTACTGAAAAGTGCAACCCTGAACCCGCAATGCAAATGCCTATGATAGAGCTCCCAAACGGAGCAGGGCAAACCATACATGTTTACAGACCCTGGACAGAGGACGACATGTTGAATGCAATTAAGACTATACCAAGCCCGAGAGAGGATGTGGTTGAATCTCTAAATTTGTTATTCTTGTTTAAGTATAGCAAGTCTGAGTACCCCCTGGAACCATCAGAAGTACCCCCTGGGGTACGCGTACCGCATGTTGAGAACCTAGGTGTTAAACAACTGACTGAGTTGAGACGGAGTTTTAAGCTGACTGCCACTGAATGTGAGAGAGTTGTGAGAAGAGTCTGTGGAACTGGATGGGTGAATGTCGAGGGTAATTGGAGTGCATGGGGGCCTGGACGACTTGCGACTGACCCGCCAGTAGAGTTGGGTTGGGATAGCTCAACCTTAACCACTAGGTGGGATGCATTGATCCAACGAATGATAACATTTTATAAGATCACCACAGATTTTACCAAGCTTTCTACGATTTCCCAGAAAGCAAACAAAAGCGTGGATGATCTGGTAGCACGGGTCATGGATGCTTTTGAAAAATACAGTGGGTTGCAGAAACCTGCAGTGCTTGATGGCACTACACCATGGGAACAACAGCTCAAAGCACAGATTGATAGGGCTTTAAAGGAAGAATTACAGTGGACAATCCATAAACATTTGATTACATGGCGTACGTGCAGTGTGACAGAGTTTTTGGAGTATGCCAGGCATGCGGAGAAAATTCTGATAGAAAAAAAAAAGCGGGGACAGAAGAGACATCCTGCTGCGGCAGCCTCCTATTCCTTGTCCACCTGCAACCAGGGCGCAGGTGAGGAGGGTGCATACAGTGGAGATGTCTCACGTCCCCGTCCCCGTCCACGTAGATTTGTGCATGACTAGGCAGGGAAGAGTTGAGCCGTGACACTATTGTGATTGAGATTGATTATGCTGACACAAAAAAGCCTGAAATCCTTTTGTCTGTATCGAGTGTTAGAATCAAGTTTTTGGTTGACACTGGTGCATGTAGGTCTGTCCTTGGGACTGGTTTAAATATCCCGTGGGAAAAGTTGGGTACAGTTGTTACACGCAATGCCAGTGGTGGGTTTGAAGTGTCCCCAACCACTAAACAGTTGCAGGTTTTAGATGAAAAGTCAGGCAGAGCTGTGTTTTGCAGTTTCATAATCTCTGCAAGGTGCCCAATTAATCTGTGTGGCAGAGACTTGATTGGTGATTTGAAGTTGACTATTGCTCCCGGTCCAGAGTCACTGCAGATCCTTCGTGCTCCTATGGCAGAAGCACCTGACGTGCATTGGTACGGTATTATTCTGCCAAATTCACTCCTGAACTGGATGCAGCAGGATGCCGGCCCGGCTGATACATTTCAGGAGGTAGTATGTGTGGCACACGTCACCACACATTACATAGCAAATGGATGCAGGGATTTGGACTATGAGCAAAAGTACCCGATGAGGAAAAAAGTCTGTGTAGAGATTACCGGACTATGGGAAAATGCAGAAGGTTATGTTCTGTATGAGGTTTCAATCCCAGGCTGGGACAGTGTTGAGACAGACGGCATCCTGCAGGATGAGCTGTTTGCTGTCCCGAACTCCGCCCCTCATGCTTCACTGTACAAACCGCAGTGGGGACGTTGGGACACGGCCGGGATTCTATTGAACAAGTGGAAAGAAGGAAGTGGTGAGGGCATTAACTGCCCACGCCACCTTCAGACCACGGGAATGCTGATACACCTGACTAAACGACCTGAAGAAGCTGACAATGTTGACTTTGCAGATGCGTCCTGACATGAGTTGTCCGGTGTCCCAGACAAGCTGTGGGCACAATCTGACACTGACGTGGGCCTGATACAAAATTCAGAAGTGTCTGCAACTCACAGTGCAACTGCTCTGTTTCTTAGCAGAACAGGGCCACAAGGCCTCACGCAAAAAAAAACTACAGTTCTGTCAGCCCACTGTTAAATATTTAGGACAACTCATTTCAGGTGCAGGACGTACTATTGAGGATACGCGGGTACGAGCTATCCAAGATATACCAAAACCTGTGACAAAGAAAAGACATGATGACGTTCCTTGGGACCCTTAACTACTGCAGGGCCTGGATTATCCATTGCTCAGCACTGGTTAAGCCTTTGTTCAATGCCATCCACACTGACCCAATGGCAATGACTGACAAAGTCACCTGGACAGATGACTTGACTATGGCATTTGAGAGGTGTAAGTCTGCGCTGCAAGATCCCCTGGTTTTAGCCTTCCCTGATTACACGAAGGTTTTTAAACTGTATGTTGATTGCAAAGATAAATGCATGACAGCTGTGATGACACAAACTTGGGGAGACAAACAGAGGCCGCTAGGTTTTTATTCTAAGCCTTTGGATCAGGTTGCATGTGCCTTGCCGTTTTGTGTATAAGCTGTTATTGCTGCTGCGATGGCTGTTGACATAACGGCCACCCTGGTCCTCTACCATCCACTAGAGGTTCTTGTTCCCCACGCAGTGCATGCTCTTTTGTTGCAGGATAAAATGACGTTACTTACTCCTGCCCGTCACTTGTATTGCACTGCCACTTTGCTGGGTCAGCCTCACCTTACAGTGAAACACTGTACCACACTCAACCCAGCAACTTTAATCCCGACCCCGCTGCAGAGGGTGTTGAGCCTCAGCATGATTGTGTCACAGAGTCACAAAAGGTCTTTCTGCCCAGAGAAGACCTGAAGTCCGAACCAATACCCGGAAGTACACTCGTCTTTGTCGATGGCTCTGCCTCCAAAGATGCCTTAGGAGTGAACAGAGTGGGATATGCTGTTGTTACCCTGGATGCTGTTTTGGAGTCTGGTCCCTTACCAATCTCCTACTCCGCACAAGCTGCAGAGAATCATGCACTCACTCGAGCCTGTGCGTTGCACGAGGGTGAAGTTCTCACTGTTTACACTGACAGCCAGTATGCGTTCTCTGTTTGCCATACCTACGCTGCACAGTGGCAGAACCGTGGCATGTTAACTGCGGCTGTGAAACCAGTCCGCCATAAAGACTTATTGCAACAGCTCCTTGATAGTGTACTGCTGCCCTCGCTGGTAGCTGTGGTTCCTTTTTGATGGTCATTTTTGTTGCTGACCCCCTGTGTTCCCCTGTGAGTGGTTATGACCTATTTTACGCTTTATTTCCACACTATGGTCACCTTACAGGGGCGGACAGAGATGATGTCAGGGTGACCTCAATTTAGGTAAATATTACCCTGGATACAAATTATCCTGGTCTTTGTATTGTTTGGATCATTTTGGTCATGTCTATCCATACACTCTGTGAGTGGTTATGACCACTTTGCACTAATAAACTAATTATGGTCTCCTCGCAGGGATGTGTATGAGCATTACCAAAGTATATCTCCAGCCATCTTTCTTGGGCTATTGGTTATACCTGTTGCCTGGTTTTCATGAGTGGTTATGATCATATTAATTATTGATATACTCTGGCCTCCTTATGGTTGCAGACAATGGGGTTCTACCAAGGACCATATATGTATATATATAAATTATTTGATTGATAATTGGTAGCAGTATGGACTAATTATCTAATGGTGGGTCTCATGTAGTGCCTAGCACAGTAGCAGCAATTTTTGAATTGTATTAATCACAATTTCCCATGTCAGCTTTTACTTTCTGACATCATTATTATATGGTGTGTGTATATTTTTCTAAGTATACAACAATTTTTCCAATAAAGTGCAGTTTTTGAGCAGCATATACTGGTTGTAGTTGTGCTTTTTCTGTCTGCTTGTTTCTTTTTACCAGTGCTGGTACCTGCACGCTACACACACTATTATTATTACTATATACAAACCTTTATTATTATTTAGTTGTACACCTCTTTGCTTGTGGGGTTTTTTTTTGCAGCTCCTGTGAACAGATATTGGCATTTGCATGAGTTCCCCCATTTAATGTGGTGACGTCTTGGTTTGACTCTCGACATGGCCTATATACCCAAAATAGACATTGTAGATGAGGTGGAAAATGCCTTTAGATCCTTTGAAAATGTATCTAAACAGGGGGATGGTGCTTCTGCCTCTGGTGAGATGAACCCTGATCCCATAGAAGGACTGTTCCGTACTCATGAAGATTTGGCACTAAAAATAGTTAGACGTAAATGGAACATTATATCTTTGAAAAAATATATTAAAGCTAGAATTATCCCACGTGGTCTAAGAGAAAGAATAGTACCCGCTGAGCATTTGAGAAATGAAAGATTTATGCCCCAATGGAGGGACCACAGTATAGCCAATGGCATATATGTTATGACTATGATGGTAGAGGAGGAGACTGTTCAATTAATTGAAATGGAAAAACAATTGTGCCGCTCTGCAGTAGAATTAGACAAACATATGGGGGATAGCTCCTTTGATAATCTTAATCTCAGAATGAAAAAAGCAATTGATGGTGAAAATGAAAAAATGAAGGCAAATAAACAAAAAAAGTTTCAAAGAGACGTAGATGATTTTGCAACACAAAAAGTATTCATGGAGTATGCACAGAAACCCAGAGGGAGAAGTAGATCTAGAAGAAGAACAATTAGTTGGGTGTCCTCCTCAGGTGAATCCCAGGACGACACCTCAACTGCAGCATCCTCATCGGGTACCCCTAAACGTACTAATAGCCGGAATAAGGACCAAAGGGGAATTTTGAAAAGATCAGAGGGGGTAGCAACAAGAAAGTCCACTTTTTTAGAGAGAAAAAGAGGAGGACGAGACAAAGTATACCATCAGGACTAGTCTCAGGCGATGTACCCCCTCCCCAAGACATAGATAATAATATTATCAACCTTACTGACCTTGAATTGACTTCCAGTGATGTCTCCGTATTGAATAAAGGGCTTTCTTTTTGTCCGGTAGAAACTGTCCAGAATTTTGAAATTTATAAGGATATTCAGTTATATTTACGTAAGATTCTTTTGAAGATTGAATATGGAGACACCACTTCACAAGGTTTGGCAGGTGAACATATGGGGTACACCGATGTAGATGATTTTGAAATAATTGAGGGGATGGAGGAAAAGGAGATGGGTTTAGAACAAAAATTCCCTCTACACACTGATATGAAACCAACTTCTGAATATATGCCTACCATGTCTAAAAATAAACACATTGCGTTATTTAATGAATGTGTTATGAAAGAAATAGAGACCTGGCAAATCCAAGGGTCTGTTTCAGATAATTTATCATCTAATGAACGTAGATCTTTGAAAAAACTTAAGAATCTCAAAGATATTACCATCAAAAAAAGCGACAAAGGTGGCAATATTGTGCTGATGCCAACAGAGATGTATTTAAAAGAAATAAATCGACAACTTGCTGATACTGAGTGTTATGAAAGAGTTATTGTTAATCCATTCCCTAAATTGAAGGATGATTTGAATGTATGTTTGGAGTGGGGTTTCTTAGATAATGTCTTATCTGAAAAAGAATTCAAGGCCTTAAGGGTTGATCAATACGTAGCCCCTACTATTTATATACAGCCAAAGATCCATAAAAACCCTTCCAACCCTCCGGGCCGTCCAAATATCTCTGCTATAAATTCCCCAACAGAAAAAATAGCTCAGTATGTAGATAAAAAGTTGCAACCTACAATAGAGATGCTGCCGTCCTTTGTTCTTGACACTATGCAATTACTATAGTTTGAAGTCTGTGGTGGTGCCTCAGCATGCGATTTTGGTCGGTTTAGATGTTGAATCTTTATTCACGTCTATCCCCAATGATGTTGGAAGACGTGCGGTCAATAAATTCTTGACTAGATTCTACCCTGATCAAGATGCCCACAATGACTTTGTGGATACTATGCTTCAATTTATTTTGAATAACAATTTCTTTACGTTTAACCATCGTTATTACCGACAGCGGCGGGGCGTGGCCATGGGGGCGGCGTGCTCTCCATCTTACGCCTGTCTCCATCTGGGCGCATGGGAGGAGGAGGTGGTCTATTTGGACCAGGCGTATCGGGAGCATGCCGCCCTCTGGCTACGGTACGTGGATGATGTGTTTTTGTTGTGGACAGGAACCATTGACGACCTACATAGTTTTGTGGCTCGGTTGAACCACAATACTTATAATATTTTTCTTACATACAAGTTCAGTGATTCTGAGCTTGAGTTTTTGGATGTCAGAATTAAAAAGGACGGCAGTAGCATCACTACTTCTACATTTAGAAAAGCTACAGCGGGAAATACATTGTTACAGTATCAAAGTGCACACCTGAGGTCCCAAAAAGTTGCAGTCCCTATAGGTCAATTTCTACGTCTTAGGAGGAATTGCAGTGATATAGAAACCTATAAAGCCGAGGCCTTGGAATTAAAACTAAGATTGAGAGCTAGAGGGTATCCTAACAAACTTCTTAAGACAGCTTATTATAGAGCATTAAAAGCCAATCGGGAAGATTTACTTATTAAAAAACCACGTACTCAGGTACAATTTAATCCTAGACTCATTACTACATATGGCCCCCATTGGAGCAAACTTAGAGATACCTTGCAGCGTTTCTGGCCTATTCTTCAAAATGATACTAAAATAGCAGAGATAATAGGCCCAAGGCCCCTTATTACTGCACGACGGAATAAAAACCTGGCGGATATCCTTACACAATCCGAATATAAATCTAAAAACTCTTCTCCTCCTTTTTTCCACAAACGCAATGGGATGTGCCAGTGTAAAAAATGCTCTGTATGCCAATATGTAGACAAAACTGATAA
Organism: Hyperolius riggenbachi; assembly: GCF_040937935.1. Classification (NCBI taxonomy): domain Eukaryota; kingdom Metazoa; phylum Chordata; class Amphibia; order Anura; family Hyperoliidae; genus Hyperolius; species Hyperolius riggenbachi. Next base: position 273,067,301 of record NC_090647.1, on the reverse strand, counting down.
ATTTACTAATTCAGCTGGTGATAAAACATATGATATTAGATGCCCCCTGGATTGTTTGAGCACCTATGTGGTATATCAAATGACTTGTCCTTGTGGCAAACATTATGTGGGGAAAACAGAACGAGAGCTGCGTACTCGAATACAAGAACATGTGAGGTCCATTGTGGACTCAGCTAAGGAAGAAAAAAGAGACAAAACTCCAATTGCCTCCCATTTTGCGGAATTTCATAATTCAGATCCAACAGGTCTAAAATTTAAGGCAATATATCGCCTAGATCCAGGAATTAGATTCTGCAATATGAGAGCTCAATTAATTAAAAAGGAAAGCTTTTGGATATACCAATTAAAAACTTTGGTTCCTTTGGGCTTGAATGTTGATTTAAATCTAAAGGTGTTTTTGCAGTAAAGGAGCTTTAATCTATTATAGGGAGGTCAGGTTATTTCTCCTAAGGTCTATAGTCCTATGTCGAGGTTGATCTATTTGCCTCAGTGTTTCTGTGGGGAATTTTATTATTAATTGAATTTGATGCCTGCAGTATACACTTTGGACACAAGATGTCCCCATAACCGTTTTTTGCCAGTCAGTTCCCTCTCTTCCCACTAGATGGATTTTTAACTTGGCCCTTATTATAAGCAGGCCTCGTAGTATAAATACAGGCAGGAGAGGGGCTGTAAGAACGTGATGACGTAGCACGTCCTGATGAAGCTCCGGTGGGCGGGGCGAAACGCGTAGACGTCATGCTACGCTTTCTTTCATACTGGGAGCCGCTGCAGTGCTGTTTAGAGCTGCCGCCATTACTGCACGTGCAGGCCTGCACCGACTGAACCTCTACCAAGCTTTATAGACTCTTACCTGGACCAACTGGACAAGATAAGTGCCGCCATGATTCTGCTAACTTTATGATCACAGTGCACAACCGCATACAATGCAGTGACTGTCTATCGGCCGCTACCTGCGGCGTTTACGGCTGATGTGTGTTGCGATTTATGCCGAAACTATATGCACTCTGCACATGAGTGAGCCAAGAGCTGTTTTATGCACAGAGTCTGGAAGTATACCTATCCATGATACAGCGACTGTGTATCAGCTACTCTCTGTGACGTCTGTTGCTGGCGTGCACTTGTGTTCTACAAATTGATACAGATCTTATTTGCAAGTGGCTGGAATTTGTTTTCTCGGAGGGCTGTCAGTGCTTGCTCTCTACAGCTATGTGTGCAATTGTATTCTGATGGCCTAAAAAGATTCAAGAAGAAAAATGTTTGATTAACACTCTTTGAATATGATACAAGGTCAGACGGTTGAAGTTTGCATACTCCACACTGGCGCTGATGGCTTATGGAACTGCTAATTTAAATATACCTACTTGGACGGATTTTTGTGCTTCCAATCCAGCCACAATGAATGGTGGTCTGTCTCCAATATAGTGCATATGTGTCTGACTTCAGCAGTCAATTCAATATTTACAGAGATCTTATGTTGTCCTGCAACTACATATGGACTATGAACTCTATAGGGAGATCTACACAATGATTATGGAGATATTGCTGGAGTGGACATCCATTTTTGTTATAAGATCTATAATATAACCATATTGTGGCACAGAGATCTTTGTCCCTTGTGATATATAGGTGCAGGTTCATATATATTTATAGACAGCGGCTCCCAGATATGATATTGTTTAATTGCTGGCATATTGTATTCTGTGAATAGACCTTACATTGATCATATTGGTCACACCATAATATCCTCTGTGAGTGGTCCTCAAATTTAAGGCTATATATACCTACATTTATAGGTCCCTCACCTACAATTTAGGATATGGTGTTTCCAACAAAATACCTACTGCTACTTTCAATAAATATTGCCCATTAATTATGATGGTTCCTTTTTGATGGTCATCTTTGTTGCTGACCCCCTGTGTTCCCCTGTGAGTGGTTATGACCTATTTTACGCTTTATTTCCACACTATGGTCACCTTACAGGGGCGGACAGAGATGATGTCAGGGTGACCTCAATTTAGGTAAATATTACCCTGGATACAAATTATCCTGGTCTTTGTATTGTTTGGATCATTTTGGTCATGTCTATCCATACACTCTGTGAGTGGTTATGACCACTTTGCACTAATAAACTAATTATGGTCTCCTCGCAGGGATGTGTATGAGCATTACCAAAGTATATCTCCAGCCATCTTTCTTGGGCTATTGGTTATACCTGTTGCCTGGTTTTCATGAGTGGTTATGATCATATTAATTATTGATATACTCTGGCCTCCTTATGGTTGCAGACAATGGGGTTCTACCAAGGACCATATATGTATATATATAAATTATTTGATTGATAATTGGTAGCAGTATGGACTAATTATCTAATGGTGGGTCTCATGTAGTGCCTAGCACAGTAGCAGCAATTTTTGAATTGTATTAATCACAATTTCCCATGTCAGCTTTTACTTTCTGACATCATTATTATATGGTGTGTGTATATTTTTCTAAGTATACAACAATTTTTCCAATAAAGTGCAGTTTTTGAGCAGCATATACTGGTTGTAGTTGTGCTTTTTCTGTCTGCTTGTTTCTTTTTACCAGTGCTGGTACCTGCACGCTACACACACTATTATTATTACTATATACAAACCTTTATTATTATTTAGCTGTGGTAAAATGTATGGCACACATGCATGATGACTCTGACGTTACCCGTGGAAACAATCTTGCAGATGCTGTGGCGAAATTGGCGGCGCTGCGCCCTCTCCCAACTTCTGAGCCATCCCATCCCATCCCTTCTGCCCACTACAGCTGCCGCCTCCCCTTCACTCTCTGACACTGATCCCTCTCTGCCATCAGCCCCCTCCCCTCTCATCATTCCATCCTCTGCAGCGATCACCACTGATCTCTTAGTGCAATTCCAGAACAATGCACCAGCAGCTGAAAAGGCTCAGTGAGGCACATGCAACAGTTAATGATAGCGGCCTCCTCTGTGTCAATGATGCCTTATGCCTTCCCAGACTTTTGTACAGATTATTGGCTCTTGTGTTACATGGGGTCACCCATGTCTCAACGGGTGGTATGATGGCTAACAAACAAACAAACAAACACAGAACATTTATATCGCGCTTTTCTCCTGGCGGACTCAAAGCGCCAGAGCTGCAGCCACTAGGACGCGCTCTATAGGCAGTAGCAGTGTTAGGGAGACTTGCCCAAGGTCCCCTACTGAATAGGTGCTGGCTTACTGAACAGGCAGAGCCAGGATTCGAACCCAGGTCTCCTGTGTCAGAGGCAGAGCCCTTACCCATTACACTATCCAGCTATAGCCACCAAATATTTTTACTGTCCGGGCATAAGCACATTTTTTAAGAGGTTTGTCTCACAATGCACTGTATGTGCCCAGCACAACACAGGAAAGGGATTAAAGCCACCTATTGGTAAAACACATACACCACATTACCCCTTTCATACCATTGCACTGGATTACATTGAACTCACTGCAAAAGGGCACCCATTCCCTGTTCAGGGACAGAATAGACAGCATCCTGTGATGGGAGGTGTTGGCTCCTGGGCCCTGGAGTGTGAGGAACATTTGCCTGAGCTCCAGTCAAGACAACGTCACAGCGGGTGGAGGGAATATTAGAGATTTTCCTCCATTCAAAGCGGGCACAAGCCCTGAACAGGATGATTGAGGAGCTAGATTATGGAGAGTTGGGGCCCGCTTAATTCCCAGAGTTCTTTCAAAAAAAAAAAAAAAAGAGAGAAGAAATGGGAATCTTGGATACAGGATACCTTAAGACTCCAAGTAGAAAGGGAGTCATTATTTCTATGCTTTTTATTGGGACATTGTGGATAGTGTTAGAAGCCCTAGAGCATTTCCAAACACCTCCTTCAGCCTTTCCACAAACTGATAATGTAACTCACAACCGACCAAGGGTTAAATGGGATGCCATAAATATAGGATTGATGCGAAGAGGACAGGTTGCTGTAACAAGAGAACACCAGAGCTTAGTGTTCTGGTATAATTCTTCACAAATACAAGTGGCGACTTACACCTTTGACTACTGCCAGGTTGTGCAACGTTGTAATTGGCACTGTAGCCTTTATGAAAAAGGACAATTTTTCATTTGTGTGACTGATGACCATTGGGGGTATAAATGTAGTTCTTGGAAAGCAGCTGCCTGGAACACAGGTACTGACTGGGGATACAAACCTGATCCTGCCATGACTCGGGTTGACAGAAATGGGGTGCCCCTTCGCTCAAGGATGACCTTAACAACAGCTGGGGGAGCCTGTATGCCTGGAAAACTAATAGATAGTTCCCAGCGCCTGACCCTGAATATAGAAAACCCGAGCCCTGGAGATGCAGGAACGTATGTGATAGGCATGCATGTCCCAGGGTATACAGGGGGGGCCTCTGGGGAAGTTTTCGCTCAGGGACATGTACAAAAACCCTGAGTTTAAAGTCATGGAGCATGAGGATCAGGAACCATGGGTACAGGCCCTGGCTAACCCTACATTTGAGGAGACCATTGCCATGGAGACAGGATATTCAGATACTAACATGTGGTTTGAATGGATGAGGTACACAGCCAAGCAACACAATATGTCAGATTGTTATGTAGGTGCAGGAGCAAGGCCACACTTTGGCACTGTGCCACTTCCCTTTCCAGAAGGGGGTGAGAAATGTTTTCTGTCACTCTATAGGAGTAAGGGTCAAACCCCGGCCACAACAGATCCACTCTGTAAAATGTGGACTGACCGATACCCATTGAAGGAAGGTACCCCTGATCAAATTGACCACTCAGCAACTGTGTACAAGGGAAACTATACCTGTTATAACAGTACGAATTCAGGTGGAGTAGATGTGGGTGAATTTCCCCCTGGTTACTGTGCTGTAATGAAACAAGCAGACCCTTTCCTACTATTTCATCAGACACACTCCCTTGGTGATATCTACTGGTTGTGTGGTGATCTTAAATTACGCCCTAGATTGCCACCAGTGTGGAAAGGTCACTGTGCACTGGCCAAACTCATTATGCCCATACATATGTTTAGAGAGAGTGACCAGGATTTTGAAACAGAAGCCCACAAGATCTTTAAGAGAGAACTTAAAGGTAACCTGGACCCACATGTCTATTTGGACGCAATAGGTGTCCCCAGAGGGGTTCCAGATGAATTTAAGGCCAGAAACCCGGTGTGGGCAGGGTTTGAGTCTTTGATTCCACAGATCACCATTAACAAAAACGTGGAGTGGATAAACTACATATATTACAATCAGCAAAGATTTGTGAATTTCACGCGTGATGCTCTGCAGGGCATAGTTAATGAGTTAGGCCCAAACTCCAAAATGACATTTCAGAACAGAATGAGTCTGGACATGATGCTTGCTGAAAAAGGAGGAGTTTGCAAATTTCTGGGACTGGGCGGGGCCTGCTGTACCTACATTCCCAGTGAAACTGGCCCTGATGGACGGGTGACAGAAGCTTTGAGGAAACTGACTGACCTATCAGACGAGTTAAAAAGAAACTCTGGTGTATCAGATTCCTTTACAAAATGGTTCAATGACTGGTTTGGAGACTGGAAGGGTTTCCTAAAAAAATGTTGGTACCATGATACTTATTGTGATACTCATGTTCAGTTTTTTTGCTTGTTGTGTCATACCCCTGGCCAGGAAATACTTGGGCAGTTTCATAAAGCAGAAAACTGATGCAGCCATGTTTTCATTCCAACATGAGGAATACAATGACAGTGAGGAGGAGGACAACTTTATGGGGAAGCACAAATTCCCAAAAATTGACTTCTCAGTTGTGTAGATTGTTTGATATCGGATAAGATAGTACACTAGAAGCATTAGGCATCAAATAAATACATATATATATTTTTCAATGCTACAAGGCTACGAAGAAAGCAACTGCTAGCTTCCATTATTTAAGAAGTGTTTCAAGTCTATGTAGTTGAACCCCTTGCCACCTTATACATATATATGTGCAACAGGGGGGTATGTTAATGTCATAGCTGTGTGTTAATCCAAGTTTCATATATATGCACTTAACCACTTCCCGACCGCCGTATGTACAATTGACGGCCGGGAAGTGCACCCCGCAAGGACCGCCGTATTGACAAATGGCGGCGGTCCTTGTAGGGGCATGGGCGGAGCGATCGCGTCATCCGTGACGCGATCCACCGCCTCCGCCTGGCGCCGCTCACCCGCCGCAACATCCCGCCGGCCATACGGAAGCGCCGGCGGGATGTTAACCCGACGATCGCCGCATACAAAGTGTATAATACACTTTGTAATGTTTACAAAGTGTATTATACAGGCTGCCTCCTGCCCTGGTGGTCCCAGTGTCCGAGGGACCACCAGGGCAGGCTGCAGCCACCCTAGTCTGCACCAAGCACACTGATTTTTTACCCCCCCTGCCCCAGATCGCCCACAGCACCCATCAGACCCCCCCTGCCCACCCCCCAGACCCCTGTTTGCACCCAATCACCCCCCTAATTACCCATCAATCACTCCCTGTCACTATCTGTCAACGCTATTTTTTTTTATCCCCCCCCCCTGCTCCCTGCCCCCACCTGATCACCCCCCACCCCTCAGATTCTCCCCAGACCCCCCCCCCAGACCACCCCCCCCTGTTTACTGTATGCATCTATCCCCCTGATCACCTGTCAATCACCTGTCAATCACCCATCAATCACCCCCTGTCACTGCCACCCATCAATCAGCCCCTAACCTGCCCCTTGCGGGCAATCTGATCACCCCCCCCCACACCAATAGATCGCCCGCAGATCCGACATCAGATCACCTCCCAAATCCATTGTTTACATCTATTCTCTCCTCTAAACACCCACTAATTACCCATCAATCACCCATCAATCACCCCCTATCACCACCTGTCACTTTTACCTATCAGATCAGACCCTAATCTGCCCCTTGCGGGCACCCAATCGCCCGCCCACACGCTCAGATTGCCCTCTGACCCCCCCCTTATCAATTCACCAGTGCATTAATTACATCTGTTCTTCCCTGTAATAACCCACTGATCACCTGTCAATCACCTGCCAATCACCTATCACCCATCAATCACCCCCTGTCACCCCCTGTCACTGCCACCCACCAATCAGCCCCTAACCTGCCCCTTGCGGGCAATCTGATCACCCACCCACACCATTAGATCGCCCGCAAACCCGCCGTCAGATTACCTACCAAATGTATCGTTTACATCTGTTATCTTCTCTAAACACCCACTAATTACCCATCAATCACCCATCAATCACCCCCTATCACCACCTGTCACTGTTACCTATCAGATCAGACCCTAATCTGCCCCTTGCGGGCACCCAATCACCCGCCCACACGCTCAGATTGCCCTCAGACCGCCCCCCCCCTTATCAATTCGCCAGTGCATTAATTACATCTGTCCTTCCCTGTAATAACCCACTGATCACCTGTCAATAACCTGCCAATCACCTATCACCCATCAATCACCCCCTGTCACTGCCACCCAACAATCAGCCCCTAACCTGCCCCTTGCGGGCAATCTGATCACCCACCCACACAAATAGATCGCCCGCAGATCCGACATCAGATCACCACCCAAGCGCAGCGTTTACATCTATTCTCTCCTCTAAACACCCACTAATTACCCATCAATCACCCCCTATCACCACCTGTCACTGTTACCCATCAGATCAGACCCTAATCTGCCCCTTGCGGGCACCCAATCACCCGCCTACACGCTCAGATTGCCCTCAGACCCCCCCTTATCAATTCGCCAGTGCAATATTTACATCTGTCCTTCCCTGTAATAACCCACTGATCACCTGTCAATCACCTGCCAATCACCTATCACCCATCAATCACCCCCTGTCACTGCCACCAATCAATCACCCCCTGTCACTGCCACCCATCAATCACCCGCTGTCACTGCCACCCATCAATCAGCCCCTAACCTGCCCCTTGCGGGCAAACTGATCACCCACCCACACCAATAGATCGCCCGCAGATCCGACATCAGATCACCACCCAAGCGCAGTGTTTCCATCTATTCTCTACCCTAAACACCCACTAATTACCCATCAATCACCCCCTGTCACTGCTACCTATCAGATTAGACCCCTATCTGCCCCTAGGGCACTCAATCACCCGCCCACACCCTCAGAATGCCCTCAGACCCCAGCCCTGATCACCTCGCCAGTGCATTGCTTGCATCTATTCCCCCCTCTAATCACACCTTGAGACACCCATCAATCACCTCCTGTCACCCCCTAGCACACCTACCCATCAGATCAGGCCCCAATTTGCCCCGTGTGGGCTCCTGATCACTCGGCCAAACCCTCAGATCCCCCTCAGACCCCCTTCCGATCACCTCCCCAGTTCATTGATTGCATCTATTTTCCCCTCTAACCACCCCCTGAGACACCCATCAATCACCTCCTGTCACCCCCTAGCACTCCTATCCATCAGATCAGGCCCAATACAACCTGTCATCTAAAAGGCCACCCTGCTTATGACCGGTTCCACAAAATTCGCCCCCTCATAGACCACCTGTCATCAAAATTTGCAGATGCTTATACCCCTGAACAGTCATTTTGAGACATTTGGTTTCCAGACTACTCACGGTTTTGGGCCTGTAAAATGCCAGGGCGGTATAGGAACCCCACAAGTGACCCCATTTTAGAAAAAAAGACACCCCAAGGTATTTTGTTAGGTGTATGACGAGTTCATAGAAGATTTTATTTTTTGTCAAAAGTTAGCGGAAATTAATTTTTATTGGTTTTTTTTCACAAAGTGTCATTTTTCACTAACTTGTGACAAAAAATAAAATCTTCTATGAACTCGCCATACACCTAACAGAATACCTTGGGGTGTCTTCTTTCTAAAATGGGGTCACTTGTGGGGTTCCTATACTGCCCTGGCATTTTAGGGCCCCTAAACCGCGAGGAGTAGTCTAGAAAACAAATGCTTCAAAATGATCTGTGAATAGGACGTTGGGCCCCTTAGCAGGGGCGGCGCCAGGGGGGTGCTTGGGGGTGCTCGAGCACCCCCTAGAATTGTCCAAGCACCCCCAAAGCACCCCCTGGAGTGAACTGACTTCAGGCGTCTAAAAGACGCCAAGTCAGTTCACACAGCGGCAGCACGGAGCAGCAGGCAGGGCTACGGTAAGATGGCCGCCCGGAGCCCTGTTCTGCAGACTTCGAGTCTGCAGTGCATGGCTTCGGGCGGCCATTTTCCCGTAGCCCTGCTCTCTGCATGCAGGCAGGAAGTCTCGTCGTGATGTCGGGAAGGAAGAGGATCGTGGGCGCGGACTCGGGACAGGAGGTCGGGAAAGAAGGTCTTCTGGCTGTAGGTGAGTAATGGGTTTTTCTTTTCTTTTTCAGGTGATGCTGATTGTGCATATTGGGGTCATATCTGCTACGGATTGTGCATATTGGGGTCATATCTGCTACGGATTGTGCATATTGGGGTCATTTCTGCTACCGATTGTGCATATTGGGGTCATTTCTGCTACCGATTGTGCATATTGGGGTCATATCTGCTACCGATTGTGCATATTGGGGTCATATCTGCTACCGATTGTGCATATTGGGGTCATATCTGCTACCGATTGTGCATATTGGGGTCATATCTGCTACCGATTGTGCATATTGGGGTCATTTCTGCTACGGATTGTGCATATTGGGGTCATATCTGCTACCGATTGTGCATATTGGGGCCATATCTGCTACCGATTGTGCATATTGGGACCATATCTGCCACTGATTGTGCATATTGGGACCATATCTGCCACCGATTGTGCATATTGGGGCCATATCTGCCACCGATTGTGCATATTGGGACCATATCTGCTACCGATTGTGCATATTGGGGCCATATCTGCTACCGATTGTGCATATTGGGGCCATATCTGCTACCGATTGTGCATATTGGGGCCATATCTGATAACGATTGTGCATATTGGGGTCATATCTGCTACCGATTGTGCATATTGGGGCCATATCTGATAACGATTGTGCATATTGGGGCCATATCTGATAACGATTGTGCATATTGGGGCCATATCTGATAACGATTGTGCATATTGGGGCCATATCTGCTACCGATTGTGCATATTGGGGCCATATCTGCTACCGATTGTGCATATTGGGGCCATATCTGCTACCGATTGTGCATATTGGGGCCATATCTGCTACCGATTGTGCATATTGGGGCCATATCTGATAACGATTGTGCATATTGGGGCCATATCTGATAACGATTGTGCATATTGGGGCCATATCTGATAACGATTGTGCATATTGGGGCCATATCTGATAACGATTGTGCATATTGGGGCCATATCTGATAACGATTGTGCATATTGGGGCCATATCTGATAACGATTGTGCATATTGGGGCCATATCTGATAACGATTGTGCATATTGGGGCCATATCTGCTACCGATTGTGCATATTGGAGCCATATCTGATAACGATTGTGCATATTGGGGTCATTGGACGTGTTTTTTGTTAAAATCTGCTCACATTACGTGTATTTTCTTGAGAAAACCTGCACAATTATGTGAATTTTCTGGGAAAAGGGTCACCAAAACTTGGGCCCTCTGTCTTTGCGTTGCACTTTTAAAGGGAACCCGAGGTGAGAATAATATTGAGGCTGCCATATTTATCTCCCTTTAAGCAATACCAGTTGCCTGGCTGCCGTGCTGGTCCTCTGCCTCTTATTCTTTCAACCATAGACCCTGAACAAGCATGCAGCAGGTCAGGGGTTTCTGACAATATTGTCAGAACTGACAAGATTAGCTGCATGGCTTGTTTCTGGTGTAATTCAGTTCACTACTACAGCCAAATAGATCAGCAGGGCTGCCAGGCAACTAGTATTGTTTAAAAGGAAATAAATATGGCAGCCACCATATCACTCTCACCCTGGGTTCACTTTAAATTACAGTTAGCCCCGCCCTCATCCGGTCATGACCACGCCCATTTTTCGCCACAGCGCGCTTCGCGCGCCGCAGGTTGTAGCCACACCCATTTTTTGTCAGCTCCCCCGGAAATTGGTCCAGCACCTGCATAGCACCCCCTAAAAAAATTTCCTGGAGCCGCCACTGCCCCTTAGCGCACCTAGGCTGCAAAAAAGTGTCACACATGTGGTACCGCCGTACTCAGGAAAAGTAGTATAATGTGTTTTGGGGTGTATTTTTACACATACCCATGCTGGGTGGGAGAAATTTCTATGTAAATGGACAATTGTTTGTAAAAAAATCAAACAATTGTCATTTACAGAGATATTTCTCCCACTTAGCATGGGTATGTGTAAAAATACACCACAAAACGCATTATACTACTTCTCCTGAGTACGGCGGTACCACATGTGTGGCACTTTTTTACACCCTAAGTACGCTAAGGGGCCCAAAGTCCAATGAGTACCTTTTGGATTTCACAGGTCATTTCGCGACATTTGGTTTCAAGACTACTCCTCACGGTTTAGGGCCCCTAAAATGCCAGGGCAGTATAGGAACCCCACAAATGACCCCATTCTAGAAAGAAGACACCCAAAGGTATTCCGTACGGAGTATGGTGAGTTCATAGAAGATTTTATTTTTTGTCACAAGTTAGCGGAAAATGACACTTTGTGAAAAAAAACTATTAAAATCAATGTCCGCTAACTTGTGACAAAAAAATAAAAACTTCTATGAACTCACCATACTCCTAACGGAATACCTTGGGGTGTCTTCTTTCTAAAATGGGGTCATTAGTGGGGTTCCTATACTGCCCTGGCATTTTAGGGGCCCTAAACCGCGAGGAGTAGTCTTGAAACAAAAATGACCTGTGAAATCCTAAAGTTACTCATTGGACTTTGGGCCCCTTAGTGCAGTTAGGGTGCAAAAAAGTGCCACACATGTGGTATCGCCGTACTCGGGAGAAGTAGTATAATGTGTTTTGGGGTGTATTTTTACACATACCCATGCTGGGTGGGAGAAATACCTCTGTAAATGACAATCTTTTGATTTTTTTACACACAATTGTCCATTTACAGAGGTATTTCTCCCACCCAGCATGGGTATGTGTAAAAAATACACCCCAAAACACATTGTACTACTTCTCCTGAGTATGGCGATACCACATGTGTGGCACTTTTTTGCACCCTAACTGCGCTAAAGGGCCCAAAGTCCAATGAGTACCTTTAGGATTTCACAGGTCATTTTGAGAAATTTCGTTTCAAGACTACTCCTCACGGTTTAGGGCCCCTAAAATGCCAGGGCAGTATAGGAACCCCACAAATGACCCCATTTTAGAAAGAAGACACCCCAAGGTATTCCGTTAGTAGTATGGCGAGTTCATAGAAGATTTTATTTTTTGTCACAAGTTAGCGGAAATTGATTTTAATTGTGTTTTTTCACAAAGTGTCTTTTTCCGCTAACTTTTGACAAAAAATAAAATCTTCTATGAACTCACCATACTCCTAACGGAATACCTTGGGGTGTCTTCTTTCTAAAATGGGGTCATTTGTGGGGTTCCTATACTGCCCTGGCATTTTAGGGGCCCTAAACCGTGAGGAGTAGTCTTGAAACGAAATTTCTCAAAATGACCTGTGAAATCCTAAAGGTACTCATTGGACTTTGGGCCCTTTAGCGCAGTTAAGGTGCAAAAAAGTGCCACACATGTGGTATCGCCGTACTCAGGAGAAGTAGTATAATGTGTTTTGTGGTGTATTTTTACACATACCCATGCTGAGTGGGAGAAAGATCTCTGTAAATGGACAATTGTGTGTTATAAAAATTAACAAATTGTCATTTACAGAGATATTTCTCCCACCCAGCATGGGTATGTGTAAAAATACACCCCAAAACACATTATACTACTTCTCCTGAGTACGGCAATACCACATGTGTGGCACTTTTTTGCAGCCTAACTGCGCTAAGGGGTCCAAAGTCCAATGAGCACCTTTAGGCTTTACAGGGGTGCTTACAATTTAGCACCCACCAAAATGTCAGGACAGTAAACACACCCCACAAATGACCCCATTTTGGAAAGTAGACCCTTCAAGGTATTCAGAGAGGGGCATGGTGAGTCCGTGGCAGATTTCATTTTTTTTTGTCGCAAGGTAGAAGAAATGGAAACTTTTTTTTTTTTTTTTTTCTCACAAAGTGTCATTTTCCGCTTACTTGTGACAAAAAATAATATCTTCTATGAACTCACTATGCCTCTCAGTGAATACTTTGGGATGTCTTCTTTCCAAAATGGGGTCATTTGGGGGGTATTTATACTATCCTGGAATTCTAGCCCCTCATGAAACATGACAGGGGGTCAGAAAAGTCAGAGATGCTTGAAAATGGGAAAATTCACTTTTTGCACCATAGTTTGTAAACGCTATAACTTTTACCCAAACCAATAAATATACACTGAATGGGGTTTTTTTTTTATCAAAAACATGTTTGTCCACATTTTTCGCGCTGCATGTATACAGAAATTTTACTTTATTTGAAAAATGTCAGCACAGAAAGTTAAAAAAATCATTTTTTTGCCAAAATTCATGTCTTTTTTGATGAATATAATAAAAAGTAAAAATCGCAGGAGCAATCAAATAGCACCAAAAGAAAGCTTTATTAGTGACAAGAAAAGGAGCCAAAATTCATTTAGGTGGTAGGTTGTATGAGCGAGCAATAAACCGTGAAAGCTGCAGTGGTCTGAATGGAAAAAAAGTGGCCGGTCCTTAAGGGGTAGAAAGCCCTAGGTCCTCAAGTGGTTAATAGATATAAGGTGACACTAATGTTTAATAAGGCCAATGTAACACAGATGATTCAGATAAATAGAGTTACCCTTTAATGTTAGACTCAGATTCTTTCATTGCTGACATGCTCTAGCTAAGACCTAGTACTGTGTGAGTTTTTTATCTTTCAGGAATGTCTAAACAGATATGCTGCGCCTGGCACTGCAAACCTCCCATCGGAGGATGATTCGAGTCCCGCAAGCTAAGACCTTGGAAGTAACTATGTGAGCAAGATGCTGAATAGATTGTGTGCTGGAGACCATACCAGGTGCAATGCTGTGGGAATTCTCCACCCTCCTTGAGTAAAGAAGAAAAACTCTCAGAGACATACATTATTATTGGACAAGTAAAATTACATCATGACTACGTACTTTGGGGTATAAGAACTAATGCACAGCGGAAGTAAAGCCAGAAACCTTAACCTGCCTTGATCCTTTTGCTAGGCTTAACTGGGTTTCCCGCATGTATACATGTGACATTTTTGAATAAAGCCATATGTTGTTTTTCTTTTCATCTCCTGACTTATTTTTGAAATCTTGGTGTATTGGTAAGTAAGTGACTTCCACATTCCGCATTCAAAACAGCAGAGGCATTACAACACATGTCTGGTGTGGCTGGGACTGATAGTCCACACTGGTTCAGAAGGACGCGTGCGCGCGCGGAGAGGCAGAGCATTTATGACAGCCAGAGGGGTGTCAGCTGACCAGGCCAGTCAGCTGACAATTCTTTCAGTTCTCATTGGTCCAGCACTTAGGGGAGGCGCAGGTGAGCGCTGATGTATATATACTGGGTGCTGGTCATTCCTCTGGTGTCTGGCGTTGCGATCACTACGTGGTAGCACTCAGACCCTGTCAGTATCTGTGTTATATTAGACCAGTTTCCAAGGTGTTGCTGACCACGGAACTCACACCTTAGTCTAGGAAATTCTGTTATCATCTGTGTTATTATCTAGACCAGTTTCCAAGGTGTTGATGATCACGGAGCTCACACCTTAGTCTAGGAATTGTTGATTATTTGTTATGACCTTCTGCTTTCCTGACCATTCTTCTGATCTCTGATTCTGTACCTTTGTCATTCTGTTACTCTGTTGCCAAACTCAGCTAGTCTTAGGATTCCGTATCTGTCTCCTGTCTCTGTACCTGATCTGTCAGTCTGTTGCCGACCTGGCCTGTCCGACCTCGAGAACTATTTCTCCTGTTGGGAAATAGTTCACAGACCTGTCAGTGACACTTCACCTTTGGTGTCACTCACTCTCTGATCCTTCCTACTCCCAGCCTGGCTCCGCCCCTTGGGGAGCCTCAGGCCTTGGAAGGAATCTGCTCTCAGGGCAGTATCTCCTACTGCCTCGCACCCACTGTAGGGTGCTCTCCTCAAAGTATTACTGTTGCACCAAACACTCATATTACTCAGGTGTCCAGAGGTTATAGATATATCTGATTATCGGTGATATTGCAGATCATCTATAATCGGGTATATATCTGCATTCTCGGTGATACTGCAGATCACCGGTAATCAGATCCTCTCTGTGTTACACCGATCGTTACATATCCATAACATGTAGTGTTTTTGTCCACTCAATACAGCAAAAAGTTTTGCAGCCAGTAGTGTGCCGTCTCAATTTTTTGTTTTGCAAGATACCACAGCTGAGTGAGCAATCCAGCAGAGACTAGGCACCGGCAATCATCCAGGCTGGATAGGCCTGTGAGACTGTTCATCCAGCACCCTTTCATTACCTAAGCTTTTCCTTGTATTCCTGAGATTGTTGTTTTTGTCTATCCTTGTTCTAATCCCTTCATTGACCTCTGCTTGTGACCTTGATTCTGATCCCTGGCTTGCCACCTGCCCTTACTAGGATTGATACTGGACTCTGCTTGCCTGTCCTGACATAAAGCTTGCACTTGATCACTGAGCCTGACCACCGTTACTACTTTCCTGGAATCTCCACATTGAGGTGTCACTGTTCTCTCAACCACCATCTGAGGTTATCCTAGTTGTGATCTTGTGGGCACTAGGCTGCAAAGTCCACTATACCTTGTGGGGTGTGCTATCAAAGACACGTGGTCACTTAGACTCGGAATCTGGGTAACGCCTCTGTATTGGTGGAAGGGTCAACAGTGCCTGAAGATCTAACATATACTTACTTAGATAAAGGCTGGATTTCTAGAAAGGCCACAGTCTTGGGCACCTGCTAATCAAAAGGGTAGCTAGACATGATAAATAGCTTGTTGTATGTAGAAAAAGGAGGTGAAATGGAAAAGGGAGGCAGCAAGCAGGAAGCAACACATGGAAGACGGAAGCTGTTACCCAAAGAATATGTGCATGGATGTTAGACATGGAAGAAAGGGTTGCACATGGAATAGGATGGTGGCTGCTGCACATGGAAGGGGAGCCACAAGAAAGCTGGCCTAGGTCTGTAAAAAGTATAAATCTAAACTTTCCTAGACAATCTATAATCTCTTCAGACACCTCCAGGCTCCTTATTGCATCCAGCCTCCCCTCTGTTTTGCCAACAGTTGGAGCCCGATGGATGCTTTGTGTGCGCTCTTGTGCTGGCACATGGTTAAGCACAGCAGCCGTGGCCAAGAGCGTCCAGGGCATGTGCAGTACATAAACAATTTATACTGCACAGACATGCCCATGATGCTCCAGGCAGGGCCAGCGCTACCATTAAGGCAAAGGAGGCAGCTTCCCCAGGGCCCCAGAGCTTGTAGGGGCCCCCAGTGGCTACAAGAGGAAAACATTTTTTTTCAAATCGGCCTTATAGTTTTTGAGAAAATCGATTTTAAAGTTTCAAAGGAAAAAAAAAATACACATTTAAAAACCTGCCAACTTTAATGGTTAATAGCAAATCCATCTTAAATGCTAGAAACCCTAAATTTGCAGGATATGTTAAGGAGATCATTAGGAATAAGAGGAAAAAACAATTTTTCAAAAAGACCTTATAGTTTTTGAGAAAATCGATTTTAAAATTTCGAAGGAAAAAAGTATACTTTTAAATGCGGTAAATATCACTTTTAGTAGCAAACGTAACAGTAGTGTAACTTTACATGCATCAAACAAAAGCGCAATAAATTTCCTGACGGGGTTTCCAGGGGGTCTATACGAAGCCGCAGCGCTTTGGCCAGGGATCGCTATACAGCCGCAATATGGCTGTATGAAGATCCCTGGCATTTTTTCCTATTTTCCCAATTTATTTTTTTTATGTTTAGAGTGTGGGAATTTTTTAACCCCTTGTCCCCCATGCAGGCTGGGATAGCCAGAATGTAGAGCTCCGACCGATTGGGACTTCACACCCTGACTATACCAGCTGCAAAAAAGGTCCCCTAATGCCGATTTTTGTTCCGGGGTATATGTTGGGGGGGCCCCCCAGGTTTATTTTGCCCTGGGGCCCCATTGTTGCTTAAACCGGCCCTGGCTCCAAGCAATGGCTGTGATACTCAGCCATGCTTGAGCACAGAGAGGAGTGCAAATAGGGCTACAGTGGCACCAGAGCCGGATTAAGGCTAAATGGGGCCCTAAGCAAAGTAACTGATTTGGGCCCCCCCATCATGTCGTAATAGAATCAGAAGATGCAGCTGCACAGCAACATGCCGCACACACCGGGGCAGTCGAGCTACTGGTTGCTATGGGCAACAGCCCGCTTTCCTCTGTGGGTGCACAATGCAGGGAATAGCAGCAGCAAAATGCAGAGTGAGAGATGAATGGCTGGGACATTTGCACTCAGGGGCTGGGGCACCCCTGTGAAGAGGGCGCCAGATATCACAGCAGCAGCACTTGCATCTCCAGCCTGGCAATAGCAGAAAGCTCTGGACACCGTCAAACCGGAAGCCGTTCCCCAGACAGAATTACATAACCACCCCCACCACTGAACAACCGATTTCCTCCCAAACTAGACAGCCACCATGCAGCCTCCATCCCAGTGAAAACGATAGTCCAGCAGAGAAGGCAGCCGCAGCGGGGGAGAATGATAGCACCAGATGACTCACATTCACCTATTGCGATCCAAGCAATAGAGGTCCCCTCATCCGGAGCCCATCTGTCTCCTCTAGAGTGCTGCCTCTCTATTACTACTACTATTACTACTTCCTACCTGATCTGAGAATCAGGTAGTTCAGAGCGAGCGGCTGCACTGTAGAAGAGACAGATGGGTTTCAGATGACGCTTGGATCATGGATAGGTGAGTGAGCGTTTGCCATCTGCTGCTATCATTCTTGCTGCAGCTGTGGTTCTATGTGGGAAGGGAGGGAGGGGTGGGCAGCGGCAGAGCGCACAGTAGCAGGAGGGGGACCTAGGCTGAAGACAATCAGCAGCGCACGGCGTCATTTGACAAGACAAGACAAATAACATTTATATCGCGCTTTTCTCCTGGCGGACTCAAAGACGCGCCCTATAGGCAGTAGCAGTGTTAGAGAGACTTGCCTAAGGTCTCCTACTGAATAGGTGCCGGCTTACTGAACAGGCAGAGCTGAGATTCGAACCCTGGTCTCCTGTGTCAGAGGCAGAGCCCTTAAAGGGACTCCGGACAGTGCCTGTGGGTATGCCTTTAAGCATACCCACAACTAATTAATTACATCCTCACACCTACCAGTAATTATACATCCTCACACCTACCTGTAATTATATCCCCCTGGGTTCCATATATTTCATTGCATTGTGCTGAATCGAGCTGCCGACTTTGGAGAAAAGTCGTCCTGTGTAATACAATGTAACTATGGAAAGATGCATATCATTTTGAAGCTCTCTTTCTCCTCTTTCCAATGATAGATAAACTGCCACCCTACGCCTTTTAGTTTTCACTATTTTCGTGATCTAAATTGCAGTAGCCGTGATTTTGATCATGAAAATAGCGAAAACTAAAAGGCATAGGGCGGCGGTTTATATATCATTGGAAAGAGGAGAAAGAGAGCTTTAAAATGATATGCATCTTTCCATAGTTACTGCACTGCTCAGAGTCCCTTTAACCATTATACCATCCAGCCACCGCTGACAGGATGGCGAGGGCTGGTTTATGTGCTGATGGGGCCCCTTTGACTCTGAATGGGGGCCCCAAGCGACTGCTTTTGTTGCCTGGTTGCCTGAGTGGCACGATGGAGAAGACGTTGGATGCAATAGTGTCTGGAGGTATCTGAAAACCTTATAGATCATGTCAGTAAGTAAATTTTAACACTTTGCCCACCCTCAGAAAGTGCTACACCAGGAGATGTAAATATGCCATTTTGACTAATCAGAATATCTACTGAAAAATGTGTTTAATTACCTCTAGACTTTATTACCATCTTTTAAATTGATTAATTTCTTATTTTCAAATATTAATATGAAGGAAAATACACCAGGATAGACAGGACGTGTGGTTTGAATTCTAAAACAACATATTTTTCTTATGAAATCTTAATTGTATGCATGACTAGGCTTTTTCCAGGGGTATGGCTTAAGTGTCCCTCTTTCTCATCTCAAAAAGTTGGGTGATATGCAGTAGTGATGGTGTGTAACTCATGCGATCAGTTTAGTCAGGTGATAGATACGCAAGTCTCTCGTTTGCTAGTCATGATTATGAGCTAAAGCAAATGTGATCACAGCAAATCAGAGCTTTGCAAATCCATCAGCTGATCATACAAATCACATGCTACTCCATAAGTTCTCCTAGATATAACCAACACTACTGTCAGCCGTCAGTAATCCTCACCAACATTAAATTCCAGATTTTATTCTGTCTGAACAAAAATCTTGTTCTGGCCAAATTCTAGCTCCTGTGGAACAAATCACCAAAAGTGAAATGTAGCAATTGGCAGCTTTCTAACACATGTACAGGACCACACGTAAGTAGTGTGCTTTTTTGCCAGTGTAAAAGATGGAGAGGAGACTGCTTTTTCAGATTCTCGCGAGCGTCTCCAATCCCGTGCCCGATTTACGATTGGTTGGCTCGTCCGCATGGCGCACGCTGCTACGTAAGGGAGGCGCGGCTAAGGAGAAGCCAGCGTGCTGCCAGTGTTACAAGTAGCTGTGGAACTTTGGCGGGGGATCTCCTGGCTGCGTCAGCACGCGCAGTGTGTGGAGTGTTAGCGCGGGAAGCGGTGCTGGTGGCCGGTGAGCGGGGTTCCGCGCCGCTACTGTTCTTCTCTGCCGCTGCTGCTGTGAAAGAGGCGGGAACATGGCGAATAAAGAAAGTAAGAGGGGCCTGGGCTGCTGTAAGGCCAATTTGCCTCGGAGACGTGATGCGTGGTCGCTTCTCATATAATCGCTTGCTTCTCTCTCGGCTTCTTTTGCTGTGACTGGAGCTCGCTGCGCTGCTTTTTATGCATAAGCCTAATGTGTTGGTCATGCATGGAAGCGGCGCCATTCATTCATGTACCCACACGTGTGCTCAGTAGTGTGCTGACTGTGCTGAGAGCCATGCCTGTTCTGTAGGCAAGACCCTTACCCTAGCACCGTTATTTGCGTCGCCAAGGAAGGGCCACATAGTTCTGCTCATCGATTCTGCTGGTAGAATGTTGGAATCTCGAGCAAGGAAAACACTTTTGTTTCTAGAATGTGATCTGGAGATCTTCCGAAATTAATCTAGTAATGGTGAACAGTTGTTTTCCTATAATAGATGGCCCTTCCTGTGACAGGCGTCTGTGATAAAAGTACAATGGGATGCATTTGCTTCCGTCTGTAGTTCAACTTCAGTGCATCCTGATGCCAAAGCAAAATGCATCTGGCACAGGAGTACCAACGATTGATGTCTGCATTTGTTAATGCTGTGGATAAATTGCTTTAGCACAAGGTTATGTAGGGAGCAGTTTGTTCTGTTTTATAATACAGATGGATACATCCAATACCTAACTGTATTCTGATCAATAAAATCATGTAATTACAACACAGTACATTGTTCTGCATCTCTGTAAATTATGTGAAATGTGTTTTTTTTTTTTTTTTTTTTTCTTGTGACTTGCACTTTGGTGTAATCATTGCGAAATATTTTTTTTTTTGTTTACTTCATGCAGCTTTTGGGTGCTTATGCATTAGCCTGCTGACTGCAGATTTGTCACAAACAGCTGGTATTAATCAGAAGAGCTAATTTTAGGCATCAGATGCGAGGTTGGTGTCGGGCGCGCGAGAGAGGGGGGGAGGTTGGTGTCGGGCGTGCGAGAGGGGGGGGAGGTTGGTGTCGGGCGCGCGAGAGAGGGGGGGGGAGGTTGGTGTCGGGCGCGCGAGAGAGGTTGGTGTCGGTCGCGTGCGAGAGAGGGGGGAGGTTGGTGTCGGTCGCGTGCGAGAGAGGGGGGAGGTTGGTGTCGGTCGTGTGCGAGAGAGGGGGGAGGTTGGTGTCGGTCGCGTGCGAGAGAGGGGGGAGGTTGGTGTAGAGAGAGAGAGAGAGAGAGAGAGAGAGAGAGAGGGGAGGTTGGTGTCGAAAGAGAGAGGGGAGGTTGGTGTCGAGAGAGAGAGAGAGGGGAGGTTGGTGTCGAGAGAGAGAGAGGGGAGGTTGGTGTCGAGAGAGAGAGAGAGAGAGGGGAGGTTGGTGTCGAGAGAGAGAGAGGGAGGGGAGGTTGGTGTTGGGCGCGCGCATGGGCGAGAGAGGGGAGGTTGGTGTTGGGCGCGCGTGCGCGAGAGAGGGGAGGTTGGTGTTGGGCGCGCGTGCGCGAGAGAGGGGAGGTTGGTGTTGGGCGCGCGTGCGCGAGAGAGGGGAGGTTGGTGTTGGGCGCGTGCGCGAGAGAGGGGAGGTTGGTGTTGGGCGCGCGAGAGAGGGGAGATTAGTGTTGGGCGTGAGAGAGAGGGGAGGTTAATGTTGGGTGTGAGAGAGAAGGGAGGTCAGGCCACTAGTTTAGGGGACCCAGCAGAAAGCCTCATAGGGAACAGTTCTGAAATCTCAGCACACTCTTACAGCGCAAAGCGTTGTGATTGGCCAATTAGTGAGGGCGTAATTTACTACAACCTATTGAAAACCTAGAAGTTCATGAGGGTGCTGTCAACACAATCATGTTAGCATAATTTCCATATGAGGTTTGCTACTGGGTTCCCTTAAGTACCCTGGTGCTGAGGTTAGTGTTAGGCACGTGAGACAGAGGGGTGGTCAGTGTTCGGTGTATGAGAGAGATAAGGTCTGTGTTAGGTGTGTGAGGGAGGGGAGGTCAGTATTGGGCAAAGGAGAAGTGGGCGTGTGCTGCCAGATCAGCAATTTGTGCCGAATCTGTGGGGTGAGCGGTTAATACATAAGTAGGGCTGTGGAATCGGTACACAAATCATCTAACTCCTCAGTTTATGAAACCTGACTCCAGGTACCCAAAAATTACTCTGACTCCATAGCCCTTTACATAAGTACATCATTTTTGTTGCATTTTTTTCCACTCCCAACTGCATTTGATAAGTACATTTTCAAGTTGCTTGCCAATTGCAACCATATTTGCATGAAGGTGCAGAATTTGGCACTGTTGCTGTGCAGCACTGCCACTGGGTCTCAAGTTCAGATCTTTGACAGTTCATAGAATATGAACAGTTTTCTTTTATGGGGTTTTTCTAGTAATTAGTTACCTCTTGCATTATTTAAAGTCCAAAAGGCACCGGGAGACACCAATTTATATGCTTATATTTGCTGTATGTGCGTAGGTTTTCACTGTATTCAATTGTATTATATTGCATTATATGTATTATCTGGGGCTTCTCCTTCCTTTTTCCACCTCTTTGTGGGACCTGGCTAAGCCTTTTGTGACGTTTTCTGCGCCTTTCTAGGTCTGTCACTGCTCACCTTGCGGCTTCCTGGCTCGCTGATGCGCTCCAGCGTGGTCTCTATTTCTCTCTTGCCGGCCTCCGTCTTCTCCGCTCATGCTGACATCACTTCCGGGTGGTGCGTCATTAACGTCTATGCGCACGCCCTCCTTCGTTCCAGCATTTAAACGCCGGACAGGCGTACACATTTTGCGGTTTCTTCTCTCTCCAAAGCGGGGTGACGCCCGCGGAGCTAGCGGGACAGTCCGGAGGGACACCGACTCTTCCCTGCCATCTGCATCCTATTTGACTTGCTCTTTACCTGGGGATAAGTATATATTTTTTTTTCTCCTTGCAGCACTCACCATTCTTTTTCTCATGCACTTTGCCATTAGGCTGCTTCCATTTATCATATATCTATCACATATTTATTGAATTGTTTACAGCATTTTTTGCACTTATTGTATGCACTTTGGGATTTATTCCCCCTCCTCTTCACGTATTGTTACTGAACCCGGGTTCAAGTATTGGTGGGCTCTGTTTAGATGCCCACCATGCTGGTTTAATCTCATCAGCATTTTGATTGATTGATTTATTGTCATTGGGAAGCTAGATCATTTGTATTAATTACCATTATTATATGTATTTATGATTATTCTTTGGCAGCAGGGAATTGTCTTTTGCCGCTTGTTTTAATTGTTTTTAATCATGTTGAATCTCATCATGTTTTCATTATTAGTGTCAATTATTGAATAAAGTATTTTTGTATATTTCCAAGTGGTGCTGAACATGGGGGCTTTCTTTCCTCTCATTTAATCTATATTTACTGTTGAGCCCTAGCACACTTGCTTTGCGCACATATATTTTGTGCCAGTGTTGCGGACACCCCTTTATCTAGGCTTTCATTGTATGCCATTTTTTTCCCTCACAGAATTTAGTTTTCTATGAATTTTAATGGGAAAACAAGGAGGAAAAAAAATAGGAAAAACACAATTTCTCAGTTTTACCAATTAGTTTAAAAACCACTTAAGGACCAGGCTCTGCTGCGTTAATCTGTGCTGAGCGGGCTCTCCAGCCCACAGCACCAGATCGTGAATGTGCCAGGGCAATCAGACTCAACCCCCCCCCCTTTTTTTCCCCCACTAGGGGGATGCCCTGCTAGGGGGGGGGGGTCTGATCGCCGCCGGCTATATGTGTTGCAGGGGAGGGGGGCGCCTCAAAGCCCCCCTCCGCAGCGTTTTCTGCCCTCCCTTGCCTTCCCTCCCCTCCTTTACCTGAGTGGCGCATAGGGCTGCACGGTTTTTCGGTTTAAAACCGAAACCGCGGTTCGTGGCAAGACGATCTGCTGATCGTCAGTACCATCGGTTTTTCGGTCTGCTGTTTAATACTTTGCTTCTGGCCCCGCTGTGCGCGGATTGGCCAGAAGCAGTGAATATGTATGAGAGTTAATGAGCGGGGGGGCGGATCCACTCCAGCGAGCGGCCGGGCACATACAGCATTACCAATCACTGGCTAGCATGGAATGACGGCAGCGGTAGGCGGAGCTGTATGCTCTGTACAGCTCCGCCTACCACTGCCGTCATTCCATCGCTAGCCAGTGATAGGTAATGCTGTATGATGTGCCTGGCCGCTCGCTCTAGTGGATCCGCCCCCCGCTCATTAACGCTCATACATATTCACTGCTTCTAGCCCCGCTGTGCGCGGATTGGCCAGAAGCAGTGAATATGTATGAGTGTTAATGAGCGGGGGGCGGATCCACTTGAGCGAGCGGCCAGGCACATCATACAGCATTACCTATCACTGGCTAGCGATGGAATTACGGCAGTGGTAGGCGGAGCTGTACAGAGCATACAGCTCCGCCTACCGCTGCCGTCATTTAATCGCTAGCCAGTGATTGGTAATGCTGCATTTGCCCGGCCGCTTGCTGGAGTGGATCCGCCCCCCCTTCCCCGCTCATTAACTCTCATACATATTCACTGCTTCTGGCCAATCCGCGCACAGCGGGGCCAGAAGCAAAGTATTACGGACAGGACCGGGCAGTGCGGACCAACCTCTCCCCCCCCCCCCAGCATTTGAAAAAAAAATCGGGGAAAAATCGAAATTGCAATTTCTGAGAGAAAAATCGCAATTTCGATTTTTCCCTAAAATCGTGTAGCCCTAGTGGCGCAGGACGGAGATCCGTCCTGCGCCGGAACTGACAGCCTTCAGCCTATCATATGCCGGCGATCCCCAGCCAATCAGAGGCTGGGGATCGCAGATCTCCTTTACAGAGCTGCTGATGTAATCAGCGGGAATTTTTTCCCTGCGTGTTTACATTTCGCCTACGAGCCGCGATCGGCGGCTCGCAGACTGTTCACGGAGACACCCTCGGTGAACTGGCATGGATAGGCCGCTCGAACGAGCGGCTGTTTCCATGCTATACCCCTAACGACCTGCTGACGCCTATCGGCGTTAGGCGGTCATTAAGTGGTTAAAAATAAGTGTTACTGTAGATAAAAAAACACATTTTGTATGGCTATTCTTACCGCTTATCACAAAACTTAGATTATGTTCCTGACAGTTTATGGTAAAGATATTTAATTCTGAAATATTGCTACAGAGTGTATTTTCCATTATGAACTGAGAAAATAAAAGTAGTTTTAATGGTAAAAATCAATCTCATTAGCTCAGGGAACATGTATTCCCGTTCACCAATTAGTGCTGCATCAGATAGTGCCAGAAATGTGCACAGGAGCAAGCCCAATCCTGCACAGCACTGCTTGTGCTACAAGACTTATATCTACTGACTCGTGGCTTAAATGAAGTCAGAGGACATAGATATACTGCAGTGGTGGTTAAAGGATACACCTGACATTTATTTATTTTAAATTAGATGTACTTACCTGAGACTTCTGCAGTACCTGGAAGCCTGTGTCCCTTGCTAAAGCTCAACTCTCAAGCAGTCTCACTGCGCATGCGTGCGGTCGCACTCCTGTAGCTGGGAGCGTTTTTTGTGTAGCTGGGTTGGCTGCTACGGAGGGGACCAGTGCTATATTACACAAGTATAGTTTATATTTTTTTTTCTTTTGTTTACCATACATGTTCTCTAGCTTTCTACAAAACCCCCAGGCCATAATTATGTACAGATGTTGTCTAAAGCAAGGGTAAATGTTGTATTAGAGAGTTAAGATGAAATGCTTCTTTTTATACATCATAACTGTAGTGTGAAAATCCTTGAAAATTTTTAACGAAAATATTGACCTTTTACATTACCTAGTGTGACTTTATGCTGATATTTTATAAATTTGCCTCTGCAGTGTTTGAAGATACCGTGGAAGAACGAGTAATTAACGAGGAGTATAAAATATGGAAAAAAAACACTCCTTTCCTGTATGACCTGGTGATGACACATGCTCTTGAATGGCCAAGCCTCACAGTTCAGTGGCTACCAGATGTAACTAGGTAATAGTTCGGCTTGTTTATTTTTATTGCTTCACCGAGAGGTTTCTCTCGTGTATCTGAGGGCATAAGAACCTTGGCCCAATGCTGTAGCAGTTCTAATAGGACATTGTTACAGTAGAATCTCATTATAGTAATCTGATATGGTAAACTCAGTCCTCAGGTCCCAGCAAATGTATCTGTGTAAGGGCTGGTTCACATGGATGGCAGGTGGAGTTGGGGCGGCCGGGAAGCTGCGTCGTCCTGTGACATCTAGATCGGGGGCGGCAGTACAGCGATCATCTGTTTCCTGTCGGGATTGGCGTTTCTCGTCCCCGCAAGGGGACATGAAGCCGCGGCGGCTAGCCGACCCTGGATGTTGCATGCTTCTAGGGCCGACCGAAACGATGTGTTAAATCGGGATCAGAACGTTGCATTTGCGTAATCTCCAGTAACTGCGTGATGCTAACCTCTCCCAATTTTCTGAATGGGAGCGGTTAGCCGACGAGTCCCGAATGCTTGGTGATAAACGCTGCCAAGCGTCTGTGTGAACCAGCCCTGAATATAAAATGTTTGACCAATTCTGATAGAGTAAACTACTTTTTTTTGGTCCCTTGGAGCCTACTATAAAGGGATTTTACTGTATAGTTTACTAGTTACGAAGGGCTTATAATGTTGTTTTTTTGGTGTAGATATTTTGTAGGAAAAGTACTCCTCACAGCTCTGAAGTGCAAAAGGATGACCCACTACTAGCAATTGCTAAAGTAAAGGTTAGAGGGTTGGTTACCGGTACTAGATACCGGTGCGTCCCCGTGGGTGCCTGGATCGAATCGCACTCGTCCCCGCGGGCGCTTCCTTATCTGACGCTTGTTTCTTCCATTGTCCGCCTGCGAGGCTCGAGCGCGGTATAGATCAGTCGCGGTGATCGGACATGTCGGTAATTATCAAGCCATCAGCAGCTCGATTGATAAGAAACAACTCACCGTGTATACCCAGCATAACACAAATGTGTAAATAGTGGCTATAACAGTAAATTTGGGCGCCAAGTCGTCCCATAAAATAACAGGCGTCTGACCACTATAGACCGGCTATAAATGGCCCCCTCTATTATATTTATAGCAGCGTTCGTATTATATGTACAGTAATAGCTCTGCTTAGTCCACAAAAATTAAATTGTGTGGGTCGCTGATGCTCATTTATGCACTCCATACATGAAATCAAATAATTTGATGTTAAGACGGGTGAAAAGAGAAAATTTACACATACCTGGGGCTTCCTCCAGCCCCCTTCAGGCTAATCAGTCCCTCGCTGTCTTCCTCCGCCACCTGGATCTTCTGCTATGAGTCCAGGTAATTCAGCCAGTAAGCGCAGTCCGGCCACGTGCCGCTCCTACAGCTAGGAGCATTCTGCACCTGCGCAATAGTGCTTCGCAGGTGTAGTACGCTCCCGGCGGCAAAGTGTGTGCATGTGCACTACGTCCGACTGGCTCATGTACCTGGAACCATACCAGAAGATCCAGGTGGCGGAGGAGGACAGCAATGGACTGATAGCCTGGAGGAAGCCCCAGGTATGTATAAAACTTTAATTTCATCTCTCAGGTTTACTTTGTTACACAGTAGTACTATACTCTACATATGCACTCCCCACAGAGCTGCAGGGAATCCACTGAGAATGTTGTGCACATTGAACACAGGTGTTGTCTATCACCCATAAACCTGGTTCAGATTGTTCATGAAGAATGTGTGATAGAGGAAGAATCCCCTCATTCTCCTGCAGAGTACCTGCACATCACTCTTACATGTACCCACAGTTATATTGCCTAGGGCCTGATAGATGTTCGTTGTTCCTGTCTGTACCGTCTGCAATTCGTCCCCAAGAGTCCTTCAATCGTCACGGTCCGGCTGCATGTGCTCCCCTGATGCTGGGAGCGCTCTGCGTCTGAGTAGTACTGCTGCGCAGGATGCCACAGACTGGAGGATTTTTGGGTCAGAATTGTAGTTGATGGAGGAGGGTGAGGGAGTGATCAGCCTGGAGGAAGCCCCAGGTATGTATAATTTGTTTAAACCCCCTCCCCCTGTCTCAGATTTACTTTATAAAGTAGACAAAAACTAAACTGCAAGTGTGAATAAGCCTAATGTATTAACATTTTTAATAAACAGTTGATGTTTCCATGTATATATTTTTCATCTTCTAGACCAGAAGGAAAAGATTATGCCCTGCACTGGTTAGTGCTTGGTACACACACATCAGATGAACAAAATCACCTTGTGGTTGCTAGAGTTCAGATACCCAATGATGATGCACAGTTTGATGCCTCTCACTATGACAGTGAAAAGGGCGGTAAGTCTGTTTTGTATCCCCCAGCCCCCTTCTTAGTAGAACCACCACCTTACTGAATGCATTGTTGTAGTTGTGCAGTCTAAAGTGCATTTGTTTTTCAGAGTTTGGTGGCTTTGGTTCGGTTAGTGGTAAAATTGAAACTGAAATCAAAATTAACCATGAAGGTGAAGTGAATCGGGCCAGGTACATGCCTCAGAACCCATGTATCATTGCAACCAAAACTCCTTCCTCTGACGTGCTTGTATTCGATTACACAAAACATCCATCCAAACCTGGTAGGTGTAACATCTGGGTAATCTTTGCATAAAAGTGCATTGTAATAGATGCCACAATTTTTGTTTTTGTTAATGAAGTACTACTAGATTAGCACCAGCTAGTTAATTTACTAGCCTGTTCAGATTAAAGCACATGTGCAACAGGTGAAACCCAAAAACCTACTGTCTTACGCCTCTTGCACACTGCAAGCGATTCAGATTCTGCTTTTTAACCACTTGCTGACCCCCCCCCCCCCCCCCCCCCCAGCCGATGGGCGGCAGCAAAGTGGATGCCGAAAGGACCGCAATACGCCCATGGGCGTTGCGTCCTTTCGGCATGCCGGGGGAACGATCGCGTCACTGGTGACGCGCGCTTCCCCGGCAACTGGCTGTGCCCACCCGCGACGACGACCTGCCGGCCGTTTGGAAGTGCTGGCGGGTTGTTAACCCCACGATCGCCGCATACAAAGTGTATAATACACTTTGTAATGTATACAAAGTGTATTATACAGGCTGTCTCCTGCCCTGGTGGTCCCAGTGTCCGAGGGACCACCAGGGCAGGCTGCAGCCACCCTAGTCTGCACCAAACACACTGATCCTGCCCTTCCCTCTGATCGCCCACAGCACCCCTCAGACCCCCCCTGCCCACCCCCCCCAGACCACTGTTTGCACCCAATCACTCCCCTAATCACCAATCAATCACCCCGTCACTATCTGTCAACGCTATTTTTTTTTTTTTAATCTTAGGTCCTAACTCCCAACCCCCCCCCCCCCCCCAAGGTGTACTGTATGCATCTATCACCCCTGTAATCACCCACTGATCACCCATTAATCACCCCATCACTGCCACCCATCAGCCCCTCACCTGCCCCTTGCGGGCAATCTGATCACCCACACCATCAGATCGCCCGCAAACCTGCCGTCAGATCACCTCCCAAGTGCATTTACATCTGTTCTCTCCTCTAAACACCCACTAATTACCCATCAATCACCCCCTATCACCACCTGTCACTGTTACCCATCAGATTAGACCCTAATCTGCCCCTTGCGGGCACCCAATCACCCACCCACATGCTCAGATTGCCCTCAGACCCCCCCCCCCTTATCAATTCGCCAGTGCATTATTTAAATCTGTTCTTCCCTGTAATAACCCACTGATCACCTGTGAATCACCTATCAATCAGCCCCTGTCACTGCCACCCATCAATCAGCCCCTGTCACTGCCACCCATCAATCAGCCCCTAACCTGCCCCTTGCAGGCAATCTGATCACCCACCCACACCATCAGATCGCCCGCAAATTCGCCGTCAGATCACCTCCCAAGTGTATTGTGTTCATCTGTTCTCTCCTCTACACACCCAATAATTACCCATACAATCACCCCCTGTCACTGCTACCCATCAGATCAGACCCATATCTGCCCCTAGGGCACCCAATCACCCGTCCACACCCTCAGAACGCCCTCAGACCCCAGCCCTGATCACCTTGCCAGTGCATTGCTTGCATCTATTCCCCCCTCCCTCTAATCACACCTTGAGACACCCATCAATCACCTCCTGTCACCCCCCCAAGCACTCCTATCCATCAGATCAGGCCCAATACAACCTGTCATCTAAGAGGCCACCCTGCTTATGACCGGTTCCACAAAATTTGCCCCCTCATAGACCACCTGTCATCAAAATTTGCAGATGCTTATACCCCTGAACAGTCATTTTGAGGCATTTGGTTTCCAGACTACTCCTCACGGTTTTGGGCCCCTAAAATGCCAGGGCAGTATAGGAACCTCACAAGTGACCCCATTTTGGAAAAGACACCCCAAGGTATTCCGTTAGGTGTATGACGAGTTCATAGAAGATTTTATTTTTTGTCAAGTTAGCGGAAATTGATTTGATTTTTTTCAGTGTAATTTTTCACTAACTTGTGACAAAAAATAAACTTCTATGAACTCACCATACACCTAACAGTATACCTTGGGATGTCTTCTTTCTAAAATGGGGTCACTTGTGGGGTTCCTATACTGCCCTGGCATTTTAGGGGCCCTAAACCGTGAGTAGTCTAGAAACCAAATGCCTCAAAATGACCCGTGAATAGGACGTTGGGCCCCTTAGCGCACCTAGGCTGCAAAAAAGTGTCACGTGGTATCGCCGTACTCTAGAGAAGTAGTATGTGTTTTGGGGTGTATTTTTACACATACCCAAGTGGTTAAGTTATATAGTGTGGCTGGTTGAAAAAGACCTTCAACCATAAAAAATGGTACAACACTGACTTGCATCCTTACAGCTTTCTGCCATTTCCTTCACTGTCTTCCAGTTCATATGAGACTCATTCGGGCTGTGCTTCAAATCAGTTTCAGACATATGCCCTACCTATGTCTCTGACTTTATTACAAATACACTTGTGCCATCCCTGTTACTTTGCTAATGTTGTCCTTCCACATATAACCACAAACTTATGTCTTAAAGGACTTCCCTTAACCACTTAAGGACTGCAGTCATAAAACCCCTTAAAGGATACCCCAACTGAAATGTGACATAATGAGATAGACATGTGTATGTACAGTGCCTAGCACACAGATAACTATGCTGTGTTCCTTTTTTTCTTTCCCTGCCTGAAAGAGTTAAATATCAGGTATGAAAGTGGCTGACTCAGTCCTGACTCAGACAGGAAGTGACTACAGTGTGACCCTCACTGATAAGAAATTCCCCTTTTTTACCTCTTTCTTGCTCTCAGAAGCCATTTTCTGCTAGGAAAGTGTTTTATAGTTGGAATTTCTTATCAGTGAGGGTCACACTGTAGTCACTTCCTGTCTGAGTCAGGACTGAGTCAGCCACTTACATACCTGATATTTAACTCTTTCAGGCAGAAAAATAAAAAAAGGAACACAGCATAGTTATCTGTGTGCTAGGCACTGTACAAACACATGTCTATCTCATTATGTCACATTTCAGTTGGGGTATCCTTTAACCACTTCCACACCATGACATTTTATGCTGATCTGTGCAGCGTGGGCTCTCCAGCCCACAGCACAGATCAGCTAGCAGCCAGGGCGATCAGACTTCCCCCCCCCCCCCTTTTTTCCCCACTAGGGGGATGTC
The DNA here is from genome assembly GCF_040937935.1 of Hyperolius riggenbachi. Classification (NCBI taxonomy): domain Eukaryota; kingdom Metazoa; phylum Chordata; class Amphibia; order Anura; family Hyperoliidae; genus Hyperolius; species Hyperolius riggenbachi. The sequence continues at coordinate 273,035,756 of NC_090647.1, read as the reverse complement.
CTGCTGGGGGGGGTCTGATCGTCGCCGGCTGCTTGCGCTTGCGGGGGGCTCTTCAAAGCCCCCCTCCGCAGCGCTTCCTGGCCTCCTTCCCCTTCCCTCCCTCTCCCTCCCCCTGTGAGCGGCGCAGGACGGAAATCCGTCCTGCGCCTGATGGGATAGGCTTTAGCCTATCAGATGCCGGTGATCCCCGGCCAATCAGAGGCCGGGGATCGCCGATCTCCTCTACGGCGCTGCTGCGCAGCAGCGCCGTATACATGTAAACACCGGGGAAGATCTTCCCCGTGTGTTTACATTTACCCTGCGAGCCGCCGATCGGCTCGCAGGGTGTTCACGGAGACACCCTCCGTGAGCTGACATGGAACGGCCGCTCATACGAGCGGTCGTTTCCATGGTATACACTTCTGGATTCAGGGGCGTGTATATACGCTCCGAGAATCCGGAAGTGGTTAAGGACCAGAGCCTTTTTTTCCATTCAGACCACTGCAGCTTTCACGGTTTATTGCTCAGTCATACAACCTACCTCCTAAATGAATTTTACCTCCTTTTCTTGTCACTAATACAGCTTTCTTTTGGTGCTATTTGATTGCTGCTGCGAGTTTTACTTTTTATTATAGTCATCAAAAAACACATGAATTTTGTCAAAAAAATGACTTTTTTAACTTTCTGTGCTGACATTTTTCAAATAAAGTAAAATTTCCTATACATTTGAGCGCGAAAGTTATTCTGCTACATGTCTTTGATAAAAAAAAACCCATTCAGTGTATATTTATTGGATTGGGTAAAAGTTATAGCGTTTACAAACTATGGTGCCAAAAGTGAATTTTCCCATTTTCAAGCATCTCTGACTTTTCTGCGCACCTGTCAGGTTTCATGAGGGGCTAAAATTCCAGGATAGTACAAATACCCCCCAAATGACCCCATTTTGGAAGGAAGACATCCCAAAGTATTCAGTGAGAGGCATGGTGAGTTCATAGAAAATTTTTTTTTTTTTTGTCACAAGTTAGCGGAAAATGACACTTTGTGAAAAAAAAACAATACATATCAATTTCCGCTAACTTGTGACAAAAAATAAAATCTTCTATGAACTCACCATACTCCTAACGGAATACCTTGGGGTGTCTTCTTTTTAGAATGGGGTCATTTGTGGGGTTCCAATACTGCCCTGGCATTTTAGGGGCCCTAAACCGTGAGGAGTAGTCTTGAACCCAAATGTCTCAATGACCTGTGAAATCCTAAAGGTACTCATTGGACTTTGGGCCCCTTAGCACAGTTAGGCTGCAAAAAAGTGTCACACATGTGGTATCGCCGTACTCAGAAGAAGTAGTATAATGTGTTTTGTGGTGTATTTTTACATATAACCATGCTGGGTGGGAGAAATATCTCTGTAAATGACACATTTTTGATTTTTTTTTTACACACAATTGTCCATTTACAGAGAGATTTCTCCCACCCAGCATGGGTATGTGTAAAAATACACCACAAAACACATTATACTACTTCTCCTGAGTATGGCGATACATGTGTGACACTTTTTTGCAGCCTAGGTGCGCTAAGGGGCCCAACGTCCTATTCACAGGTCATTTTGAGGCATTTGTTTTCTAGACTACTCCTCACGGTTTAGGGCCCCTAAAATGCCAGGGCAGAATAGGAACCCCACAAGTGACCCCATTTTAGAAAGAAGACACCCCAAGGTATTCCGTTAGGGGTATGGTGAGTTCATAGATTTTATTTTTTTGTCACAAGTTAGTGAAAAATGACACTTTGTGAAAAAAACAATAAAAATCCAATTTCCGTTAACTTTTGACAAAAAATAAAATCTTCTATGAACTCATCATACACCTAACAGAATACCTTGGGGTGTCTTCTTTCTAAAATGGGGTCACTTGTGGGGTTCCTATACTGCCCTGACATTTTACGGGCCCAAAACTGTGAGTAGTCTGGAAACCAAATTTCTCAAAATGACTGTTCAGGGGTATAAGCATCTGCAAATTTTGATGACAGGTGGTCTATGAGGGGGAAAATTTTGTGGAAACGGTCATAAGCAGGGTGGCCTCTTAGATGACAGGATGTATTGGGCCTGATCTGATGGATAGGAGTGCTAGGGGGGTGACAGGAGGTGATTGATGGGTGTCTCAAGGTGTGATTAGAGGGGGGAAATAGATGCAAGCAATGCACTAGCGAGGTGATCAGGGCTGGGGTCTGAGGGCGTTCTGAGGTGTGGGCGGGTGATTGGGTGCCCGCAAGGGGCAGATTAGGGTCTAATCTGATGGGTAACAGTGACAGGTGGTGATAGGGGGTGATTGATGGGTAATTAGTTGGTGTTTAGAGGAGAGAAGAGATGTAAACACTGCGCTTGGGAGGTGATCTGATGTCGGATCTGCGGGCGATCTATTGGTGTGGGTGGGTGATCAGATTGCCCGCAAGTGGCAGGTTAGGGGGTGATTGATGGGTGGCAGTGACAGGGGGTGATTGATGGGTGGCAGTGACAGGGGGTGATTGACAGGTGATCAGTGGGTTATTACAGGGAAGAACGGATGTAAATAATGCACTGGCGAATCGATAAGGGGGGGTTTGAGGGCAATCTGAGCGTGTGGGCGGGTGATTGGGTGCCCGCAAGGGTCTAATCTGATGGGTAACAGTGACAGGTGGTGATAGGGGGTGATTGATGGGTAATTAGTTGGTGTTTAGAGGAGAGAATAGATGTAAACACTGCACTTGGGAGGTGATCTGATGTCGGATCTGCGGGCGATCTATTGGTGTGGGTGGGTGATCAGATTGCCCGCAAGGGGCAGGTTAGGGGCTGATTGATGGGTGGCAGTGACAGGGGGTGATTGACGGGTGATTGACGGGTGATCAGGGGGGATAGATGCATACAGTACACAGGGGGGGGGAAGGGTCTGGGGAGAATCTGAGGGGTGGGGGGGTGATCAGGAGGGAGCAGGGGGCAGTTTAGGGACTAAAAAAAAAATAGCGTTGACAGGGAGTGATTGATGGGTGATTAGGGGGGTGATTGTGTGCAAACAGTGGTCTGGGGGGTGGGCAGGGGGGGGTCTGAGGGGTGCTGTGGGCGATCAGGGGGCAGGAGGGGGCAGATCAGTGTGTTTGGGTGCAGACTAGGGTGGCTGCAGCCTGCCCTGGTGGTCCCTCAGACACTGGGACCACCAGGGCAGGAGGCAGCCTGTATAATACACTTTGTAAACATTACAAAGCTTATTATACGCTTCCTATCCGGCGATCGTCGGGTTAACAACCCGCCGGCGCTTCCGATTGGCCGGCGGGTTGACGGCACGGGTGGGCGGAGCCTATTGCCGGCGGATGCGCGCGCATCCCAGTGCGCGATCCCCGGCCAAAGAGTGCCCCAGGACCTGACGCCATTCTGCGTTACGTGGTCCTGGGGCTGCCACTTTGCCGCCGCCAATATGAAGTAGGCGGTCGGCAAGTGGTTAAAGAGGAACTTCAGCCTAAACAAACATACTGTCATTAAGTCACATTAGTTATGTTAAGTAAAATAGGTAATATAATCTCTTACCCACCCTGTTTTAAAAGAACAGGCAAATGTTTGATTTCATGATGGCAGCCAAGTTTTGGTTGAAAGGAGGTGACAGGGAGCATGAAACACAGTTCCAACTGTCCTGTGCACCTATCCCAGTTGCTAGGCAACGTGAATAACATAGGAAATCCCATCATGCTCTGCACAGCATCAGGGAAAAAAAGCCCGGGCTTTTATTCTTTCATGGGTGGAGCTTAGGTAAAAATGCAGCTAAAAATGATGCTTTGGTAAGAAAAACAAAGCTCTGATGCTGTTAAACTGTTAAACACCAAGCCTTTTCAGTTCTGCTGAGTAGATTTTTAGTTCGGAGGTTCACTTTAAATGGAGTTTACTTGTGGTTTCTTCCAGCCCCTAGCATCCGTCTGTCCCTTGCCGCAGCCTCAGTCCTTCACGTTGTCCTGCTGGCCCCCATGAAAATTGGGACCCATCCAGTGGGTTGGCGCGTCCATGTACTGCGGCTGCACACAACTACTGTGCAGGGGTGACGTGGATGCGCGGGCACGTATGCCCGCACAGGTGCAGAACGCCCCGCTGGCAGGGTCACGATCTTAATGGCTGGCTAGCGGTACAATGTGAATGACTTGGCTGTGGCAAGGGACTGAGACAGTTGCTAGGGGCTGGAAGGAGCTTCAGGTGAGTAAAATTTGCTCAAACACCCTTGCCTCATAAGTCCTTTAAAGGGACTCCAAGCAGTGCAGTAACTATGGAAAGATGCATACCATTTTGAAGCTTTCTCCTCTTTCCAACGATATATAAACCACCACCCTACGCCTTTAGCTATTTTTGTGATCGAAATAGCGTCTGTCGCGATTTTGATCGCAAAAATAACGAAAACGAAGAGGCGTAGGGCAGCGGTTTATATATCGTTGGAAAGAGCTTCAAAATGGTATGCATCTTTCCATAGTTGTATTACACAGGACAACACTTTCCCCAGTGTCGGCAGCTCCATTCAGCACAATGCAATGACCTACAAGGAACCCAGGGGGATATAATTACAAACATCATGCTGGTAGGTGTGAAAATATAATTAGTTGTGGGTATGCTTAACCACTTGCCGACCAAGTGGTTTCCCATTGATCTGTGCTGGGCGGGCTCTTCAGCCCCCAGCACAGATCGTACTGCAGGCAGGGCGATAAGACTTCCCCCCCCCCCCCCCCCCTTTTTCCCTACTAGGGGGATGTCCTGCTGGGGGGGTCTGATCGTGGCTGCTCTTCTGTGCCTTGCGGGGGAGGGGGGGGAGGAGGCTCCTCAAAGCCCCCCTCTGCAGCGCTATTCCCTCCCTCCCCCTCCTTGGCTCTGTAGGCGGTACAGGACGGCGATGCGTCCTGTACCGCCTCTTATAGGCTTCAGCCTATCAGACGGCGGCGATCCCCGGCCTATCAGGATTTCTTCCCCGCGTGTTTACATTTCGCCTGCGAGCCGCGATTGGAGGCTCGCAGGCAGTTCACGGAGACACCTTCCGTGAACTGACATGGAACAGCGGCCGTTTCCATGGAAACCCACAACCAGTTTACGCCAATCGGCGTTAGCTGGTCGTCAAGAGGTTAAACAGGGCTGTGGAGTCGGTACAAAAATCTTCCGACTCCTCGGTTTATGAAACCCCGACTCCGGGTACCCAAAATGGCTCAGACTCCGACTCCTCGACTCCGACTCCTCAGTCTAATACTTAACAGGGCTGCGAATTTTGTACAAAAATCAGCAGAATCAGAATGCATTTATTTCGCCAAGTAAAACGTGAGTTGTACCCGGAATTGATTTTGGCACAACAGGGTCGGTGATGGTACAAAAAACATTTACCATACAGTAGGTACATTTGATATACAGTAGATGCATACAGTGTCTACAGATGCATACGATACAGTAGGTTCAAAGCTTATATAGGCATAGATTATAGAGTGTAAGGCATAGTTAAGAGGAGCCTGTAGAAAGATGGACCCATGGGAAAGGACCAGGGGGAAATCCGCTGCCGTCTAGGCACTCAAACGCTTCTGCAGCGATACTTTGAATCGGATGTCCCCCAGTCTATCCCGAGAGAGAGGAGAGGAAAGGGATAGAAGAAAAGCTAAAAGAGACAGAAGGTGAAAAGGCAGTGAGCGTGAGACCCCTGGGGATTGCAGTGTACACCTGGCCGGATAATGCCCCTGATGACTAGCTTGTGGCGGGTCCAGTGCTGCTAGGTTCGGCGTCAACTTTAGTGCGGAAGGACCTTCAGATGTCAGCAACCTGGCTGACCCATGTGGGAACTGGGGTGGCTGGCCCAAAGTGGAGCAGGCGGTCGCACAGTTCCATGCAGTTGGGAAGGCCAGTGGAGCTGGATCTGGCAGCCGGGGATCACCCCAGAAAGAACAGCAATGGAGGCCGGGTCCACTAGGAGAACAGGTGGTGGTGGTGGTGGTGGTGGTTCTGGCCACCTCGGCTCATCCGGGCAGCAGCGACCACATTGGCAGCAGGAGGGGGGGGGGGGGGACAAGACGATCACCTGTGCTCTGCCCCGCAGGGATCTGGCCCCAGCTCCATCTGCAGCCTGCACTGAGGGCTGGGGTGGACCTGCCCATGCCCCAGGTGGCTCCCTGCCCTCCCTGGTAGAGGCGGTGGTGTCCCGATGCAGAGGTCCGGCTGCAGCGTCAGCTGCAAGGCTGTATAGCCGATGGCGTGCCCCTCCTAACTGTAGCCGATGATGGCGAGCAGGGCGCATCAGGCAGCCGCAGCATCGTCTGGAGGAGCGACATCTCCTCCTCTGTGGCTGCCATCGGAGTAGAGCACTGCGAGCGGTGGCATCAGGCCCTCTGTGGTCGCGATGGAGAAGCGGCCACGTTCCCATGGCAGCTGGAGTAGCGGCAGAGATCAGGCCTCCTCTGCTCGCGCGTGTTCCACGTGCCCCGTTCCGGCGTCCGGCCTCCTAGGCAACAGCAGCCCACATGGTGGAGGGGATCCAGCTCCCTGGATGCTTGGGACGGGCAGCCTCTTCGATCCCAGGCTGCGGACAACGCATGCCCCCCACGCACAGTAGTAGTGGAGCGGCTAGACCGCACATAGCGGCTGGTGGGTTGGCGGCATCAGGCCCTCTGTAGACGCAGCACGGAGCCAGGTGCTGGGCAGCTCACGGCCGATCAGGACCCGCCGCAATTTTCTCCGTGACCGCTGAGAGCAGCATCTACGTCCCGGCAGCGGCGAACAGCGAGGACTGGCCACCTGCAGACCGTCAATCAAAGTCTGCGACCCAGGAGAAAATTTAATTAAATAAAAGGTAAAAAAAGAAAAAGGGCCGGAGCCCTGTGTGCCGTGGCTGCCTAGTGCAGCGCCATCTTGGTGCAGTGTGTCAGACTCAGACTTCCGACTCCTCAGTTTATGAAATCAACGACTCCGGGTGCCCAAAATTGCTCCGACTCCTCGACTCCGCATCCAACTTCGACTCCACAGCCCTGTGCTTAAAGGCATACCCACAGGCACTGCTCGGATTCCCTTTAAGCCCTACTATGTTTGCATTTCCCCCTCACCTGTATGCATACAACTCTTTGATTGTAAGCATGTACATTATGTGTAAGAAGATAGGTTACAAATATGTGTAATAGGTTAGACGTACTGTTTTACATGTCTTTACCTATTGATAGGTAAAGAGATCAAATATATTTGAAATATTGGACCTGGACTTTTTTTTTTTTTAATACCAAAGACATGCTATTGTCTCACATTAGTCTCTCATAAGCAAGGTTGCGGCCCTATGTTGCAACTACTGCCCCATATCTCTGCTCAACCTAGACCAGAAGCCATATGCTAAGATTATTGCCAATAGGTTACCCTCTGGCTCACTTGGTGCTCTATGATCAAGTGGGCTTTATACCCTTACGATATACTAGGGACAATACAATCAGGACACTGGCAGGCCATCCACTGGGCATGGTCCAGGGGCCTCACAAATGACTCTGTGGTCTACAGATGCAGAGAAGGCCTTCAACCTTGTCCATTGGGACTTCATCCATGTACCTTTTTAACATATCGGGCTCTCTGAATATGCTTGTTCACTTTATGGCTTTATATGCGACACCCTTGGCCAGGATCTGGGTCACCAGGGAACTCTCTGAACACATTAATATTCATAATGGCACGCAACTGGGATGTCCCTTATCCCCATTTATCTTTGCTTTATCTCTTGAACCCCTACTATGCACAGTCAGGGCTAATTCTAACATTCAGGGACTCAAACTCCCATCTAAGGGACCTAAGGTAGCTGCTTATGCAGTTTAAATACTTTTCTATATAACCTTTCCCTATAGGTCAATCCCAAATTTGCTGTAAGAATTCTCTACCTATGGCCACTTAGAAAATAAAAAATTAAGTCAAGTGTGAGGAATGGCCTTGATCCTGCCCCGCAGTCCCCCATGGAATCTAATTTTCCATTTAAAAGGGTCTCTAAAGCTAGAACTTGTTCAGGAACTGAAATCCCTAGTAACCTTTGACATATTCAAACTTACAGTGATGTGAAAAACTATTTGCCCCCTTCCTGATTTCTTATTCTTTTGCATGTTTGTCACACTTAAATGTTTCTGTTCATCAAAAACCGTTAACTATTAGTCAAAGATAACATAATTGAACCCAAAATGCAGTTTTAAATGATGGTTTTTATTATTTAGTGAGGAAAAAAACTCAATCTACATGGCTGTGTGAAAAAGTGATTGCCCCCTTGTTAAAAAATAACTTAACTGTGGTTTATCACACCTGAGTTCAATTTATGCAGTCACCCCCAGGCCTGATTACTGCCACACCTGTTTCAATCAAGAAATCACTTAAATAGGAGCTATCTGACACAGAAGTAGACCAAAAGCACCTCAAAAGATAGACATGCCAAGATCCAAAGAAATTCAGGAACAAATGAGAACAAAAGTAATTGAGATATATCAGTCTTGTAAAGGTTATAAAGCCATTTCTAAAGCTTTGGGACTCCAGCGAACCACAGTGAGAGCCATTATCCACAAATGGCAAAAACATGGAACAGTGATGAACCTTCCCAGGAGTTGCTGGCTGACCAAAATTACCCCAAGAGCGCAGAGAAAACTCATCCGAGAGGCCACAAAAAAACCCAGGACAACATCTAAAGAACTGCAGGCCTCACTTGCCTCACTTGCCTCAGGTCAGTGTTCACGACTCCACCATAAGAAAGAGACTGGGCAAAAACGGCCTGCATGGCAGGTAACCAAGGCGCAAACCACTTTTAAGAAAAAAGAACATTAAGGCTCGTCTCAATTTTGCTAAAAAACATCTCAATGATTGCCAAGACTTTTGGGAAAATACCTTGTGGACCGACGAGACAAAAGTTGAACTTTTTGGAAGGTGAAGTAACACAGCATTTCAGCAAAAGAACATCATACCAACAGTAAAATATGGTGGTGATAGTCTGGTGGTCTGGGGTTGTTTTGCTGCTTCAGGACCTGGAAGGCTTGCTGTGATAGATGGAACCATGAATTCTACTGTCTACCAAAAGATCCTGAAGGAGAATGTCCGGCCATCTGTTAGTCAACTCAAGCTGAAGCGATCTTGGGTGCTGCAGCAGGACAATGACGCAAAACACACCAGCAAATCCACCTCTAAATGGCTAAAGGAAAACAAAATGAAGACTTTTGGAGTGGCCTAGTCAAAGTCCTGACCTGAATCCTATTGAGATGTGGCATGACCTTAAAAAGGCGGTTCATGCTAGAAAACCCTCAAAGCTGCATTACAACAATTCTGCAAAGATGAGTGGGCCAAAATTCCTCCAGAGCGCTGAAAAAGACTTGTTGCAAGTTATCAAACACTTGATTGCAGTTATTGCTGCTAAGGGTGACCCAACCAGTTATTAGGTTCAGGGGCAATTTCTTTTTCACACAGGGCCATGTAGGTTTTGAGTTTTTTTTTTTCTCACTAAATAATAAAAACCATCATTTAAAACTGCATTTTGTGTTCAGTTATGTTATCTTTGACTAATAGTTAACGGTTTTTGATGAGCAGAAACATTTAGGTGTGATAAACATGCAAAAGAATAAGAAGTCAGGAAGGGGGCAAATAGTTTTTCACATCACTGTATGTTCTGTTGCTCTCTGCAATTAGGTCTAATCTACAGAGATGGGATGTAGCAAAATAAATACTCCCAAGAGATTGGGTAAATGAAATCCTGCGCCAACATTTGATTAAAGCCCACCACTGGTAATCAACCTAAGCTTGCTCTGTGGTGGAGTGGCTGTGTGAGATCAAGGCCATCAAGCAGATGGAGGATCTGACGCAGTCCATTTTATAATAAAAATGACCAGTTCAGTCAAACATGGAGGCCCTGGTTCGATGAATCAGAAGACTATAAACAGCTCATGGAGTCAAAATCATCATGATAAGGGCGCCCCCCCCCCCCCCTTTCTTCCCCATTTATACCTCCTTTAAGGTGTTTAATGCCCTCTAGCCTCCTGGTACAAGCCTGTTCTTGGAGCTCTCTGTATAGTAGTTTTTGTTTTTTTTTTGTTTGTTTGTTTTTTTCCTGCACCTTTGTTGTCTTGCTTTCTTATTTCTTTTAGCGTGCGTAGGTGAGTCCTTACCATTTACTATTTCCAGGTAGATACTAGCACCTTTAGCCATCGGAACCTCCCCATATGATAGTTCCCTTTGAGCCCCAGGGTCCCTTGAAAAATATTGCTTACCCAACCCTTCGGGGTTTATTATGGGTCTGCCATGTGCACACATGGGGGCAGCTATGTGGTACATTTGTGCCTGGTTATTTTTTTTCTCCTAATGTCAATATGCCTGATTATACATGCTAATGTCTTATTAGATGTTGCATACCATTATACCTTAAAATTATTTGTCGGTAGCACTGGAGAGCTACCGACTTTATATGCTATCATATTTGTAATTGACACAATGGGATGTTTTCTTGTTGTACCAAAAATGTTTCAAAATAAAAAAACCGTAGAAGTGTTTGAAAACAAAGCTCATGTTCCTGTTTACGCCAAACCTTCAGCTATCCTAACATACTTTGTGTAGAATACGTTTTACTGATGAAGCTTTACCACACTTAATTTCTTAGACTTGTATAGAAACCACCATAAAAAAATCCTTTTGTGCAGGGTTACACATTGGCTATGGTTCTCCATATAATATTTTTTATTTATATAGCGCCAACCTATTCCGCAGCGCTTTACAAAGCACAATAAGATGACAAGGGGAACATAGATACACTGACAAAAGGTACAACCGAGTTCCAAGCAGCACAGATATTGTGACAAATACAGTAAACATTAGGAGGACCCTGCCCTTGCGAGCTTACAATCTAATTGGTAGCGTGGGACACACTAGGTAAGGGGGTGGAGGATGGATGACAAAATGTAGTTGACAAAGTTGGTACGCGAACCCTAGAATGCACACATGGGAGTCTGGTACCTTAAAGGGAACCAGAGATGAACGTTTCACACAAAATAAACATATCAGTTGATAGCTTGTAAAGAATAAATGCTCTACCTGATAATTTCGCCGCTCTGGTGTGCCTTTTTTAGTGTTTTTTTTTATCCATTATCCGCCGGGCGGATCGCTCAGAAGCAGCCGTATCAATCCGCCGACAGTGCGTACACACGCCGGACTGTCGTTGGCACGCCCACCCAGCGGGAGGTAACGACGGACCCGTCGTTGCCTCCAGTCCGGCGTGTGTACGCACCTTAAGAGTTGAGCCACTTTTAAGACCACGTCGATGTTTTTCCACCCTTTGCATGCAAAAATATGTTATAAATGTAGAGAAAGAAGGCCCATATATAAATAAATCTTATGATGCAAAAATATGTTGAAACAGTTTTGGCAGCACAAGCACTTTTCATCCTTACCGGATTTCTAAACGAAGACTGCCAAGTGTAATTCTAGGTTCTATTTTGGTAGATCCCAGTGGTGAATGTAGCCCAGACCTGAGACTGAGGGGGCACCAGAAAGAGGGTTATGGACTGTCTTGGAATTCTAACTTGAGTGGACATCTGCTTAGTGCTTCTGACGACCATGTAAGTAAGCTTCTATGTGCTTATTACCGAGCTGAATTTCGTACCTTGCTTTGCTGCTTGCAGTTTTCCTTCCCTTGTACTGTATGTATTTAAGAAAGCTTTAATACAAATTTAACTTAACGCAGAACTGAAGTAAGTTTTAAAACTGTTTTTAACTTACCTGGGGCTTCTGCAAGCCCCAGCTGCTGTCCTGTCCTGCACCAGTTTGTATATGTAAACATGTTTGGGTACAATGGGGGAGTGGGGGGGGGGGAATAGTTAATTTTAGATGTAAGTGTAGGTATCTTTATTCACGGTTTTTGGATGTAGTTTTACTATTTGGCCACAAGATGTCCTCAGTCATTATCACCGATTCACGTAGGTAAGGACGTGAATCGGAAGTAATGCGTGCACTGTAACAGGAAGATGCAATCAATGCAGGCGTCTCATAGATGCCGGCGTTCATTGAATCGGGGAGTTAGATTAATGAATGGGAACTGCATTCCCATTCATGTCCCCGCTAACCGGCGGTAATGGTAGTGCACGCGGCTGCCCGCTCCCATTGGCTAACTTTCGTATTAAAGTATTGAAACACAGTAATAATTAATGTAAATCACTGTAAGACTGCTTTTATACTTTTTTTTTTTTTTTTTTTTAAGCATACTTTCACCTCACTGAAGCTGATATTGCCGGCTGCAAGTTATCAGAGATGGTGAATAAAGTTCTCTGCTCCCCCTTTTAATTACAGCCGAAGCTTTTCTGCCTTGTTCACACAGGCCTAGTGCACACCAGAGCGGTTCGGCTGCGTTTTGCGATCCGCTTGCGGCTGCGGATCCGCTAGGGTAATGTATTTCACTGGGCTGGTGCACACCAGAGCGGGAGGCGTTTTGCAGAAACGCATACTCCCGGGCTGCTGCAGATTTTGGATTGCGGAGGCGTTTCTGCCTCAATGTTAAGTATAGGAAAAACGCAAACCGCTCTGAAAAACGGCACTTCAGAGCGGTTTGCCAGGCGTTTTTTGTTACAGTAGCTGTTCAGTAACAGCTTTATTGTAACAATACATGAAATCTACTACACCAAAAACGCTTCACAAAACCGCAAAATGCTAGCTGAAACTCTACAGAAAAATAAGAAAAAGCGTTTCAAAATCTGCTAGCATTTTGTGGATCTGCTAGCGGTTTTTGGTGTGCACTAGGCCACAGTGTATATTACTCTTTTGGCTCAGTCGGATGGTTTTGCACAGCAATGACAATCTTATCAATTAGCAGCTAAATAAACTAAAGCATGAGTTTTAACCCCTGAAAACAAGTCAGATTGTTTTAGGTCTTTAGACTACATAGATAAAAGTGGATGACAATACCACTTTAAAGAGACTCTGTAACATCAAAAACGTCCCCTGGGGGGGTACTCACCTCGGGTGGGGGAAGCCTCAGGATCCTAATGAGGCTTCCCACGCCGTCCTCTGTCCCATGGAGGTCTCGCTGCAGCCCTCCGAACAGCCGGCGACAGGCCCGACTGTTCAATTCAATATTTACCTTTGCAGGCTCCAGCGGGGGCGCTGTGGCTGCTTTCGCTCCGAAGGAGGCGGAAATACCCGATCTCAGTCGGGTCCGCTCTACTGCGCAGGCGCCGGAGACTTGCGCCTGCGCAGTAGAGCGGACCCGACGGCGATCGGGTATTTCCGCCTCCTTCGGAGCCGCCAGCCGCCAGAGCGCCTGCGCAGGAGCCAGGAAGGTAAATATTACGTCACCGCTGTACGGAGGGCTACAGCGAGACCCCCGAGGGACGGCAGACGGCGTGGGAAGCCTCATTAGGATCCTGAGGCTTCCCCCATCCGAGGTGAGTATCCCCCAGGGGACGTTTTGTCGTTACAGATTCTTTTTAAAACATGGCCTGATCATGAACTTATGAGATTGTGTAGTAGTGGTAAATATAACTTCCCTGGAATACTTTCTTTTAGTTAAAAGGTTTCAATTTTAGCTCTAAAATATAAACAGCAGCCATGTCAGTGTGATGTATAATCTGGTTAATTCAGCTACCAGAGAAATGAGCCTTTGATCTCTTCAGTTCTATCTTGCTAGAAGTTTTTGCACAGCTAGGTACAAGAGAAGTGAGTAATTGGGAGACCATTTTTTTAAATTCTGTACCTAGACTGTACTAATTTTTAAAGCAATGTGCATATATTGCAGATGCGTCCAGTTGCCAAAATGATGCACGTTCAGTTTTCTTATGCCACTGACAAATCTATTTCATTTTAAAGGGTTGTTATAAAACACATTAGATATACATGCTAGACATTAAGGGATGCGTGCGCGTGCACACACCCTCTGGTCTATTTGGCTGCAGTAGTTTCTGAATCACAAACCTGGTACATGAACTCAGCAAAAGATCAGCAAGACAGGTAGGCAACAGTACTGCTTAAAAAAAGGAAATATGGCAGCCTCCATATACCTCTTGCTTCGGGTTTCCTTTACAGCCATGGAAGTCCCAGAGATGGGAATTGTGGGAAAAATCTTCATTGTGGTGACACAGCAAGAAAAAACCCAAGAGGTTGTACCTCTCTCCACATTATGCAAAACCAAAAGGTTGTTTGTGTTGAGCTTTAAATTACCTTTTTGGCTAAATCTTGTGTTCCGTTTTCAGACTGTATGCTTGTGGGATATAAGCGCTGGACCAAAAGAGGGCAAAATAGTAGATGCTAAAGCAATTTTCACTGGCCACTCAGCGGTGGTTGAAGATGTTGCCTGGCACCTTTTGCATGAATCGTTGTTTGGGTCTGTTGCAGATGACCAGAAGCTCATGATGTAAGTCCTAGTAACCGGTGTCTTCCATCTGTGATATTAGAGTTGAGCCTTTTGCCTATAAATTAGTCCAGCTGTTTTCACACAGCGCTTGTGTGGTACTAGTTTTTTATTTTGCATGGCCTTCACCAACTCAAGTTATCAGTCTTCAGGGGGGCATTTGTCTTAGAGTAAACGCACTGTAATTTTTCTATCTTCCCATATAGATGTTGCTCAGACAGCTGCTGTCATGTTCTTCAAGCTGATTCCTATTTTTTTTTTTTCTTTATTGCTTAATTTATTTATTTTTGGTTGTGTCGTATTAGTGTGTAACAGTCACTTGTCTTTTTAGATGGGACACGCGGTCCAATACAACATCAAAACCAAGTCATTCAGTAGATGCACACACAGCAGAAGTCAACTGTTTATCCTTCAATCCCTATAGTGAGTTCATCCTGGCCACTGGTTCAGCTGATAAGGTTGGTGCTTGATGGCACATCTCTTGCATAAACCTTGCTTGATGTTCGGGGTTCTTGTCTGCACCCTCTACATGTACTCCTACCCAGGTGTTTTGAATTAAGCAGCTATTCAACAGTTGTATCCTAAATTTAGTTAATACATGCCAAATTTGTTTAGGGTTGTTTGGTTGATGTACTTCGACATTGCCTTAAAATGACCAAAGGATGTTTATATTTTTAAACTGTAATGCTGGTGTGTGTTTTTTTTCTTGTCTTTGGAACGCATGTGGACATGCATCCACTCCAGCTGCTTTCTTTTCAGTTTGCTATGCCGAGGTGTGTGTGTGTGTGTGTGTGTGTGTGTGTGTGTGTGTGTGTGTGTGTGTGTGTGTGTGTGTGTGTGTGTGTGTGTGTGTGTGTGTGTGTGTGTGTGTGTGTGTGTGTGTGTGTGTGTATTGGTGTCCTATTGAACTTGTGCAACCCCTGCATCCTCAGGACTGCTTAACGCCGAAAGGAGTAGAGTTCTGGGGCGGGGTTTTACAGGGGATTGTACATGCCGATGTGCGTGCATCCCTGATTGAGTCTACCACTAGCAGACTGTAAAGGTAGCCATACACTGGTCGATTTGCCATCAGATTCGACCAACAGATAGATCACTCTCTGATCGAATCTGATCAGAGAGGGATCGTATGGCTACGTTTACTGCAAACAGATTGTGAACCGATTTCAGCCTGAAACCGTTCACAATCTGTTGTGGTGGTGCTGCTGCCGCCGCGCCGCATACATTACCTGCTCCGCCGGCGCGACTGCCCCCGGTCACTGCTGCTCCGTCTCCGCTCTGGTCTCCAGGTCCGGCATGCTTCACTTCTTCTAGCCCGGCAGGAAGTTTAAACAGTAGAGTGCCCTCTACTGTTTAAACTTCCTGCTGGGCTAGAAGTGAAGCATGCCGGAGACCAGACCAGGGCGGAGACGGAGCAGCGGTGACCGGGGGCAGTCGCGCCGGCGGAGCAGGTAATGTATGCGGACTCTATTGCGTCGGTCGTCGGGTACTCGAACGCCGCTAGCGACGCGCTCCCTACCCACGGGCGATCGACGGTAATTTTCCGCACGGAGCGATCGACTGGATCGGACGAAATGGATCAAAATTCGGCGTGTTGCGGGAACGATGTGACAGCAGATTCGATCCCAGTGATCAAATCTGCTGTCGATCTGGCGGGAATCGGCCTAGTGTATGGCTAGCTTTAGACAGCGAAACTGTGTTCTATTTACATTGTACAGCACGGTGATCTACTGCAGCACTGTACTGGGGACAGATGTCACTCAGCTGTCCCCTAGAGGCTCTGATTGCGATCTCCTCTCATAGGCTGATGCCTATGAAAGAGGATCAACCTGATTGGCTTTGGTTGGGGGGAGGGAGGGGAATGGCCATTTATATATTTAAAAAAAAAAAAAGCTTGAGAGCTATATTTGCGTGCTAAGTGATATGGCTCTGCTGCAAGCTATTAGAGCTGCACAGCACTAAATTGTGAAAATAAAAAATAGCCTGGTCACGGGGGTGGGGCTGGTTAAAATGTTTCTGATCACTTCTTCTATTCTGTTTCCTTAGACTGTAGCACTGTGGGACCTGAGGAACCTAAAGCTTAAGCTTCATTCTTTTGAATCCCATAAAGATGAGATTTTCCAGGTGAGTTTGGCTTGAAGGATTTCTCCTGAGCTTAGACACTCTATATTGTCATGGTTTTGAGACCTTTAAAGTATAACTGAATGGAAAAAAAACAGCCCGGTTTGGGTCTTTCCCGTCACTGAGACTCCTACAAGCCTTGCTACAAGGGCTTGTCAATGTCTGCACTGCACAGGTGCAGGCAGCTTGTGCCTGCATACGAGCTCTGTGGAACTTTGGGAGTCCCAGTGCTTGGATTGGGAAAAACATCTGTAGGGTGCAGAAGCTTCCTTCTGAGGTATCGGGGGGGGGGGGGGGGGGGGGTTTGTAGATTTATTTTAGTCACAGGAGAGAAGCTGGTTTCTTCTTTCACTTATGAAGCACGGTAACATTATCCAGTGTACTTTTTTTTAGTAGAGAGAAACTTCACTTCTTCAGAAACTGATTTCCTGCAAGCGTGTTGTCTAAAGTACTGCTTCTTTCTGGGCTAAATTAACCTCCTTGACGGTAATCCGGAGCTAGGGTCGGGATGGAAAACCGCAGCTAAGAGCGGTAATCCCAACCCCTTGGGGTAGCCGCTGGAGGCTGTGTGCAGAGTATAGCGCGTAGCAGGCTTTCTACATACCTCCCCAGGGGATCCCGATGTCTGCCTTCATTCTTTCTCTCCTCTGGGGCTTTGCTTCTTCCTGGTGAGATCGCCAGCTGTCGTCATGACTGCCGGCAATTTCACTTTAACCACTTAACGACCAGCTGACACCGATAGGCGGCGGCTGGTCGTTTGTGGTTTAACATGGACAGTTCACGGAGGGTGTCTCCGTGAACAGCCTGCGAGCCTCCGATTGCGGCTCGCAGGCTCATTGTAAACACGCGGGGAAGAAAAGGAGATCGGCGATCCCCGGCCTCTGATTGGCCGGGGATCGCCGTGTGATAGGCTGAAGCCTATCAGAGGCGGCGCAGGACGCATCGCCGTCCTGTGCTGCCCATGGAGCTGGAGGGAGGGAGGAAGGAATCCCCCCCCCCCCCCCCCCCATAGTGGGGAGGAAGGGGGGGGGGAAGTCTGAACGCCCTGCCTTTTACACGATCTGTGCTGTGGGCTGGAGAGCCCATGGAGCACAGATCATTCAAAACAGCCCTGGTCCTTAAGTGGTTAAAATTGCATCGCCACCCGGAGAATAACTACAGCACTGGAGCCAGGGAGGTGAGTGATTGTAAAACTGCTGCAGATCTCCCTGGCGGCATTTCCCCCCCCCCCCCCCCCCCTCAGGTTTTAGGGTTTGAAAGTGTGCAAAAAAATTGCACTGCTTTTAGACCCTAAAATCAGGAAAGAATCATAACGCCAAGGGGGTTAACCCCTTTCAGAATTTGTTCCTATTTATTTTTCTATTCTGAATTTAATGTCCTTTTTGCTAGGTACATTGGTCACCTCATAATGAAACCATCCTTGCTTCCAGTGGCACTGATCGCAGATTGAATGTCTGGGATCTCAGGTAATACATTTCTAACAAATCGAAGCTTTTTTTTTTTTTTATCACTTACACCAGATTTCTACAGTATCTGCTAGAACATGGATATATCACCACACATTATATAATTTTTACAGTATTCTTTGGCTCCATTCAGTGGTGCAATGTTATGGCCGCTTCGTAATGCGGCTTACTGCACTGACCCACCTATGCTACGTTAACAGTGCAGTGGGAGGGTCGCGGTACAATGTGATGCGGCATGCTAATGCATTACTGCAAAACGCTCAATTGATTACAGTAATGCATACTGTATGTGACTCTGTGCTAGTTTCCCAATCCGTTGTGTTCCTGCTGTTATAAGTAATGCAACAGTCACTGAGGGCTTGTTTACACTGCAGGTGTTTTTTCGGGTTTTTTGTCAGCAGCGTGCGGTTTTTAAAAACTGCGACTGCGTGGCCAATGAATGTCTGAGAAGGTTCATATCGGCGCAGGTTGTGCGTGGTACAACTAGCAAAAGCTTTTCAGGGCGATTCTGCCTCTATGGAAAACGCGTACAAAAATGCGCATTAAGGGATTGCATTCGCGTTTTTAAGAATACATTGTATTTATTTTCCGGGTCAAAGGGATAATTATTTATTATTTGAACATTTGTATAGCGCTTTTCTCCTGTCAGACTCAAAGTGCTCAAGAGCTGCAGCCACTGGGACGCGCTCAAGTGGCCACCCTGCAGTGTTAGGGAGTCTTGCCTTGAACTCCTTACTGAATAGGTACTGACCCTAGCCAGGATTTGAACCCTGGTCTCCCATGTCAAAGGCCCTTAACCAGTACACTATCCAGCCACTTGCGTCAGGGAGTGCATTACAAAACCGCTTGGAAAAAAAAGCTTAGAAAACTGCTAAGCACAAACGAATCGCCCACCCAAGTGCTGGGAATCGAAAATCTGTCAAAAACCGCCTAACGCGGGCGGAACGCAATGTGAACAAGGCCTGAATGTGTCCTTTATGTTGCACATAAACATATAAGGCTGTCACTTTATCCATCGTATGTCAATGGAATATTGTCAGTTGACATAAGTTCTCAGTGTTTTAAAAAGACCTGTATACAATTAGTTACCCAGTTACAGGAAGCATGCTACGATTTTGTCCAGCCTGTTTTTTTTTTTTTTCTTCTGGCTATGCATCCCTAAGGTACTCTAGACCTTGTTGTCCATCCACCAAATATGCATCCTTGCTAAAGAGTAACATTGGTGCTATCCATTACACCCAATTCAGACATCAATTCACCTGCCAGCATGAAGAGTGCAGCGGAGATCATTGATTTCACGCTGACTCATGCGCCACCCACTTTTCACTATATCAACGTCACGTGGGGGGCAGAAAACTAGTTTACTATACCATGTGTTGCTCTCATAGACTTGCAATGGAAATTGGTCAGGACCTGGACTTATACTGTAGAGCTGGAAATTGAAATTATGACTTGCATATAGATTTCATGCAAGTTGCAGTTTGGAGATGGGCCGAGTAAAATCAGCAGGAAGTGCCTGTGATTGGTCCAGTTCCAAGCTTCATACAATTTGTAAGTTTTACATGCAAGCTTGAGTTAAAAACGATTAGTCTTATTGGCTGTCTGTACACCCCAGTTGGCTTTTAGAGATTTCCTAGTAAGTGAATACAATGCTTTCCAATGGGAATGCAGACAGCCAATATATTCTTTTGACTGGTATGTGTAGTGTCACATGTGAGACTCAAAATGGAAACCAAGCTGTAAATCTGGTCAAAGCTTATGATTGCGGCTTACACACAAACTTAATGCACATTTTATGCAGTTTGTACCAAATGCCCTTCCTGCTGAATTTGGTAAAGATGGTCAATGAGATGCTAAAAATTGACCCAAAGTGCAAAGTACTTTGAAATTATCAGCTGTTTATTGCTATCTGGTCCTACTAAACATACATACATTAGAACGATTATGGGCAGATTCGACCAAGAGACAAATTTATCTCTAATCGAATCTGATTAGAAATACATTTGTATCGAATCTGCCCATACACTCAGATTTCAGCATGAAATCATCAGGGAATCGGCTGAGCCGCTGCGTCCGACTCGCCGCTGCCCCAAAATGTATAAATGTATGTTGTGTAGTGCATTTATACATTACCTGTCCTGTAGGAGCTCGCCTGCTACATCCATCTAGCCCAGGGGTCTGCAACCTTTAAGACATAAAGAGCCACTTGGACCAGTTTCCGAAAAGAGAAAAAAAACTGGGAGCTGCAAAACCATATGCACAAATCGTTAGCAGATATGACCCCCATATGCACAAATCGTTAGCAGATATGACCCCCATATGCACAATCCTTCAGCAGATATGACCCCCATATGCACAAATCGTTAGCAGATATGACCGCCATATGCACAAATCGTTAGCAGATATGATCCCCATATGCACAAATCGTTAGCAGATATGACCCCCATATGCACAATCCTTCAGCAGATATGACCCCCATATGCACAAATCGTTAGCAGATATGACCCCCATATGCACAAATCGTTAGCAGATATGACCCCCCCATATGCACAAATCGTTAGCAGATATGACCCCCATATGCACAAATCGTTAGCAGATATGACCCCCATATGCACAAATCGTTAGCAGATATGACCCCCATATGCACAAATCGTTAGCAGATATGACCCCCATATGCACAAATCGTTAGCAGATATGACCCCCATATGCACAAATCGTTAGCAGATATGACCCTCATATGCACAATCCTTCAGCAGATATGACCCCCATATGCACAGCTCGTTAGCAGATATGACCCCCATATGCACAGCTCGTTAGCAGAGATGACCCCCATATGCACAGCTCGTTAGCAGAGATGACCCCCATATGCACAGCTCGTTAGCAGAGATGACCCCCATATGCACAGCTCGTTAGCAGAGAGGACCCCCATACGCACAGCTCGTTAGCAGAGAGGACCCCCATACGCACAGCTCGTTAGCAGAGAGGACCCCCATACGCACAGCTCGTTAGCAGAGAGGACCCCCATACGCACAGCTCGTTAGCAGAGAGGACCCCCATACGCACAGCTCGTTAGCAGAGAGGACCCCCATACGCACAGCTCGTTAGCAGAGAGGACCCCCATACGCACAGCTCGTTAGCAGAGAGGACCCCCATACGCACAGCTCGTTAGCAGAGAGGACCCCCATACGCACAGCTCGTTAGCAGAGAGGACCCCCATACGCACAGCTCGTTAGCAGAGAGGACCCCCATACGCACAGCTCGTTAGCAGAGAGGACCCCCATACGCACAGCTCGTTAGCAGAGAGGACCCCCATACGCACAGCTCGTTAGCAGAGAGGACCCCCATACGCACAGCTCGTTAGCAGAGAGGACCCCCATACGCACAGCTCGTTAGCAGAGAGGACCCCCATACGCACAGCTCGTTAGCAGAGAGGACCCCCATACGCACAGCTCGTTAGCAGAGAGGACCCCCATACGCACAGCTCGTTAGCAGAGAGGACCCCCATACGCACAGCTCGTTAGCAGAGAGGACCCCCATACGCACAGCTCGTTAGCAGAGAGGACCCCCATACGCACAGCTCGTTAGCAGAGAGGACCCCCATACGCACAGCTCGTTAGCAGAGAGGACCCCCATACGCACAGCTCGTTAGCAGAGAGGACCCCCATACGCACAGCTCGTTAGCAGAGAGGACCCCCATACGCACAGCTCGTTAGCAGAGAGGACCCCCATACGCACAGCTCGTTAGCAGAGAGGACCCCCATACGCACAGCTCGTTAGCAGAGAGGACCCCCATACGCACAGCTCGTTAGCAGAGAGGACCCCCATACGCACAGCTCGTTAGCAGAGAGGACCCCCATACGCACAGCTCGTTAGCAGAGAGGACCCCCATACGCACAGCTCGTTAGCAGAGAGGACCCCCATACGCACAGCTCGTTAGCAGAGAGGACCCCCATACGCACAGCTCGTTAGCAGAGAGGACCCCCATACGCACAGCTCGTTAGCAGAGAGGACCCCCATACGCACAGCTCGTTAGCAGAGAGGACCCCCATACGCACAGCTCGTTAGCAGAGAGGACCCCCATACGCACAGCTCGTTAGCAGAGAGGACCCCCATACGCACAGCTCGTTAGCAGAGAGGACCCCCATACGCACAGCTCGTTAGCAGAGAGGACCCCCATACGCACAGCTCGTTAGCAGAGAGGACCCCCATACGCACAGCTCGTTAGCAGAGAGGACCCCCATACGCACAGCTCGTTAGCAGAGAGGACCCCCATACGCACAGCTCGTTAGCAGAGAGGACCCCCATACGCACAGCTCGTTAGCAGAGAGGACCCCCATACGCACAGCTCGTTAGCAGAGAGGACCCCCATACGCACAGCTCGTTAGCAGAGAGGACCCCCATACGCACAGCTCGTTAGCAGAGAGGACCCCCATACGCACAGCTCGTTAGCAGAGAGGACCCCCATACGCACAGCTCGTTAGCAGAGAGGACCCCCATACGCACAGCTCGTTAGCAGAGAGGACCCCCATACGCACAGCTCGTTAGCAGAGAGGACCCCCATACGCACAGCTCGTTAGCAGAGAGGACCCCCATACGCACAGCTCGTTAGCAGAGAGGACCCCCATACGCACAGCTCGTTAGCAGAGAGGACCCCCATACGCACAGCTCGTTAGCAGAGAGGACCCCCATACGCACAGCTCGTTAGCAGAGAGGACCCCCATACGCACAGCTCGTTAGCAGATCTGAAAATTTTTTACTCACCTAGTCAGAAGACCTCCTGTCACGATGGCCTCCGGTCCCGACCTTGTGGCGCGCAACTCCCACGATCCTCCTCCTACGTCATGGCCTGCCTGCATTACACTGCAGGGCTACGGGAAAATGGCCGCCCGAAGCCCTGCACTGGTCCGGCGGCCTCTGATAGGCTGCCGGCCAGCGACAGCACACGCGCGCCGCAGCCAGTCAGCCACTGACACCGGAGCCGCCTAGGAGCCGCGGCGAAGGTGGAAAAGAGCCGGAGCCGCGGGTTGCCGACCCCTGATCTAGCTGGATAAGCCGCATACACGCTAGCGGCGCATATCGTCTGACGTCAGCCATAGTGCTGCCGGTGTGTATGCGGTACCTGTCGAGATGGGACGGAAACCGCGTGGAGGCTGACACCGGACAGGTAATGTATAAATGCACTACACTACATACATTTATACATTGCGGCGGGGGTTTCGTCGCCTCGTTGCTTGTTCGCAATTCGAGCCGCCGCGCACCCAACCAACCTCGGTCCGACATTTTCCAACATGCGCGATCGACACTGCGGCCAATTTCTGTCCCAAAATTGGTCGCTTTGTCGGTCGGGCATGCACTTGGCAGCACCAAATTGATTATAATAATCAAATTGGATGGTCGATTGGTTGGTCGCCTAGTGTATGGCCCCCTTAAGATTTGTCTTCTGTCAAGACAGCCGGGCAGTTACTGCACTAGGCAATAATGGCAAGCTTTGTCCAAGGGGAACATGAGCATCCATGGTCTTACTCTTCTTCCTAATGCAAGCATGTATGTACAACTCTACGCATCAGTGATTGGCCCTGCTATAGACTTTTTTTTTATTGTGGTTTACACTTTATGTATTTTTCCCTGCTAAAGATGTGTATATTCCAGATGCTGTACCATGACTTCTGTTTCATGCCTCTTGCATTTCATGAATGTGGCAGTTTCCCTAAGTTAAGAAACCAATACTATATAAACTTTTTTCACCCTCTAGTAAAATTGGTGAAGAGCAGTCAGCAGAAGATGCAGAGGATGGACCTCCTGAACTTCTGGTAATCCAGCTTGATTTCAATATAAGCATTGAGAGCATGTGGGGTTAAGGAGGAAAACTGCATCTCTGCTTTAGACATGTCTATGTGCTGTGTATATCTAATAGCCTCTAACGTTTCCATTAACAGTTTATCCATGGTGGGCACACCGCAAAGATATCAGACTTCAGCTGGAACCCAAATGAGCCCTGGGTAATTTGTTCAGTATCTGAAGATAACATTATGCAGATTTGGCAAATGGTGAGTTCCAGTACCTAGCACAGATAATTTTAGGGGGCTGTGGTAGCCATACATCTAGCAATGTA
This sequence comes from Hyperolius riggenbachi, assembly GCF_040937935.1. Classification (NCBI taxonomy): domain Eukaryota; kingdom Metazoa; phylum Chordata; class Amphibia; order Anura; family Hyperoliidae; genus Hyperolius; species Hyperolius riggenbachi. The sequence continues at coordinate 273,011,730 of NC_090647.1, read as the reverse complement.
TAGGCAGATTTTACCAAGAGATCAATCTCTCTCTCTCATAAGAGCGAGATCTCAGTGCCAGTTCCTATATAAAATAGGTAACCAACTATGGAGAATAACTCGGTGAAGCGTTAGTTCTCAGATTGGTCAGACGGGTTCTTAACCACAGTCATACCAACAATATATATTTAGTATCACTTCTATCCCCAATGAAATAAGTCTCAGACCAAGATCACTTTTTGTGCTAAAATAAACATATTCTTGTAATTATAAACACAGAATATACAAAGATTACAACTAACAGTTATAATAAAAAGAGCAATAGTGAAAATATCGAGCATACATTTCTCTGCCATCAGGAGTACATAAATTACTACCTTACTAAATTGTTACCTTAGCTGGCGGACGCTTCCTCTTTATATATCTTGCTCAGCCCATCTGCTCGTCTTCTCTCACAGCAGCGCATCTCCCAGCTGCTGTGAAGAGGCAGGAAGCAGGGCAGCAGTTCCCATGGTAATGATGCCGATACGCATCGCTGCTACAGGAAGCCGCGCTCCTGCTTCTGCCTATTCACAGCAGCCAGGAGACGCGCTGCTGTGAGAGTAGACTAGCAGAGGGGCTGAGCAAGAGGGGCTGCGGACCGGGGGTTGGGGACCCATGCGATAAACTACACTTTGGAAACTTGTAATTTGTAAACAGACAATATTACGTATGTACAAAAGCAAATATAACTGAGTAATAAGTAGGAAAACACATTTTTTATTGAATATTGTGTCTGAGTTTCAGACCACTTTAACCATTTCACCTCCCCCGGGAGGAGTAACTACGCCCCTGCAAAATGCCACAACTCTGTGCAGGGGCGTAGGTACTACATCCCTCCCGCCTCGTAGCCCATCCCCCCCTTGCTCGGTACCGCCGATCGTCAGCCGCTAGAGCTAGATCAATGAATAGGAAAACAAATCCCATTCATTGATTTAAGTTGCCCTGTGAATGGCTGCAGCCGTCTATTCAGATGGCTCTGCGATTCATGCATCCCGTCCACGTAGTGTTTCCGTACTGATAGTACGGAGCACTGAGGACATCTTGTGGCCAAATTGTAATATTACATCCCCTTTTTTTTTCTTTCAGTTAATCCTTCAGTTACTTTTTTTTTTTTTTCCCTTGCATTTACCCCTGACCTCCTGCACTCTCCTAAAGTTACAATTTTTTTTTTTTGTACAAAAAAATTACACATAAAAAAAATTGTTACCTTAGGGACTGAACTCTTTTAATATGTATACAAAAACTGTATACTATATAAATTATGGGCTTGTAATTGGGGATAGACACGAAACTGAAAAAATGCACCTTTATTTCCAAATAAAATATTGGCGCCATACATTGTACTAGGGAAAAATTGTAAATGTTGCAATAACCGATACAAATGGGCAAATAAAATGTGTGGGTTTTAATTATGGTAGCCCGTTTTTATTTTGAAACTATAATGGCCGGAAACTGAGAAATTTTTTCTTATTTCCATTAAAACTGAGTTAGATTAAAATTATTTGCAAAAAGTAACCCCCAAAGAAAGCCTAATCAGTGGTGAAAAAAAAAGTTATAAATTGTTTCGTTGTGATAAGTAGTAATAGTTATAGGTGAAGGAATAGTAGGAGCGCTGACTGATGAAAATTGCTCTGGTTTTGTAAGGGAAAAATCCCTTTGAGGTGAAGAGGTTAAGATCCAGTTAACATTTGCATTGACCTAACCCAAGCATTTATTGCCATGTAATTTTATACGACTTGTAAAAAAAAAAATGCAGAGGAGAGCACATAACTTGCATCAGCTGTGGGCAAGACTGAGTTGCAGGTCAGCTCATTCCAAAAAAAGGGGGGGGGGGGGCAGTAGATGCGCACAACTTGTAGCTGAAATTTTGTCCATTATTCCTCTGCTAGCAATGTATCTGCTTCCAGCTACAAGGATCTGGGAGACCTTCTTCTGCAGTCTTGCAGGCTTTGCCGAGGGAGGACACCACCTTCTGTTGCTGGAGGGATGGACTAAAGACCTATACACATGACAATTTTTATGGACCTTTTTTTGCGATGATTTTTTTTTTGTTTTACTTTTGCAATATTGTGCAACATGGTTTAATGAATAATTGTTCACGATGCACGCTACCCATGGCGATTGTTGGGTTTGGATGACTGCCATGTTGGATTAAATTTGCGGGTTCTGCTGCAATTGTGTAAACTATATTGTTTACAACCGTGCAGACAATGCTTGTAGATTCAGCTAGATGGATTGGGGAACAGTAGGGTGTTGCTGATGATCTGTCTATGGGTACTTGGCTTAAGGTAGGTGTCCACTCTTGCCAGATCTTGCAGGAATGCAGGGGGTTTCACTGATCCTTGTAGATGGCAGCAGAAACATAGCAGGGGAATAATGAACAATCAGCTGCAGCTGTTAATCTCTCCCTCCAAACATTTTCCTTGTGAAAAGATAAAATGGCATGTAATATTGAATTGCACTTGTGAAAATGTGGTTATTAGATTAATATGATGTATATTTGCATTACTCAGTCTTTAGTCTTTTCTGGAGTAGTGTTGTGAGGAGGCGCCCAAATGTGTGTGTATATATAGTAGAACTAAAACTCTTAACATATAAAAAGAAAAAAGAGGTATCTTACCTCTCTGAAGGACTCACAAGAGTGGTAATCAGGGAGCCTTTATTTAAAATTAGCGGTATTACTGTTGACAACGCGTTTCACAGGACGAAGCCCGCTTCCTCAGGTCATTGAAAAACCGTCAACCTAAAAACATATAAAATTCCTCATTTTAACATACAATCAGAGGCGGGACAAGGTCCTCCAGCACCCAAGGCTGAGACACCAAAGTGCGCCCCTCCATCCCTCCCACCCCAGCCGTCACACACTGATTGCTATTAAACTAAGAGGTGCCACAGGGCCCACAACCTCCCCAACACCTTAATATCTAGTTATTTGGCTTGCAGGCACTGCCAAGTATCCCCTTTTCTTATTTCTTTCTGCTTCAAACACAATTATGAATGACAGCTGAATGAATTGTGCGCCCCCTCCTACACTGCGCCCTGAGGCTGGAGCCTCTCCAGCCTATGCCTCGGCCCGGCCCTGCATACAATTTTTTCCACGGTCTGCATCAGAAGGCCCCTATTGCTATACAATACATTTTAATTACCTCTCAGACAATAAATCATTCATTAACCTCTAAACACCTTCCTCTACTCAGGGACAAACATCTTGAAAACACAACTATATCTCAACTTAGACTCTACTTAGGATACTCTCATTAACATTAATAATAACAATAATAGCAAGCCAATTTAAAACCCCAATTTAAAAAATAATAGTCACTCGGCTGCTGGCAGCTATATATCAGTACATTCTCTCCTACCACCTATGTACATAGTGCAGCACCTTAGATATCAGTATACGGATAAATAATGTCCATGTATATATGTTTTATAATATTTCTATTAGTATTACTAACTAGGAGCATTACTCCCACTAGCCTAGTGTCTTTTATGGCAGGTTAATTACTATATCCCCATAGACATCTATATACCCCGAAGTATTCATATTCAAAAGTCTATGCAAGTGCATTATATGTAACTCACAGATTAATTTCATCTTTTACTTATGGTGAAAACATAGCACTTTATATGCACATGCTATTTGTGTGCTCTTAATAGTTTACATAAGAGGGCTTACCTTTCCTCAGACCGTATGCAGCACGGGCGCCATGGAAAAACACGTCCGCCTGCTATGCTGGCTCTAGTTATACTAAAACTTAATTAGTACCGGAGCGTACGTATTCAGTGCGGTCCCGGCGGGCTGACGTCACAGCCTCGCAATTGCGAGGAGCTGACACCCGGGCTACTGTCTTCAATATAGGTGGCGGCCATTTTGGGTAGGATATTTTGCAGGGACTTTCTGATCAGGAAGGATCTATCTCCCGGCTCCCGTCTGCAGCTTGTGTCGGCGGACATTTTTTATGGGACATTTCTATAGACTTCTGATTAAATGTGAGGTCTTATCTCTTTAAAAAGAGAGTTATTCTATAATAAAATAAATTAAATTAACATAGGTAAATTAACTAACATAATATGATGAATTAACCTAACTGAAAACCTAATGATTAACATACCCTATGAACTAGTACCAAATTTATAGATGGATTTATAACTACATTATGGTGACCAGCACCTTGTGGGCTTACATTGAAATTAACTTGCTGTGCATATTATAGTATATGATTATTATATTGAGGGGACGTGTTAAGACTAAGTGGTGTATGTAAAAAACTATTTATATATAGTGGGGTACATATTTATTTAAATATTTTGGGGGGCATGCTGGTGAGTTTACACCAGGTGCAAATAGTTAGTGTACTATTGTGGGGGCCTAATTGTGTAGTGAGTGGATATAGATGTGTTGTGAATCGTGAGTGATAGGGGGGAGGAAAATTGACCAATGGGGTGGGGGAGACTTGATAGGGAAAAAAAGAGGGAACAAAGACGAGATTTAGTGATATTAAACAGAGGAACTTAGGATAGGACTTAGGATAGGAGGAATTAGGGGGGGATTTAGAAGAGACCCGAGGAAGTGGGGGGACGGGAGGGAACAGGGAGGTTAGTTTGTGGGCCAAATGGGGGGAGATGTAACAATTTGACCTGAAGGGGGTGTATGGGGGACTGTATCATGTACCAACCTAGGACGGTCCTACTGACCAGGCACCCTAGTGCATGTAAATTAGGGAGAAATGTTTACCGGACTGGATAGTAATTGGTAGATATTAGTGGGATAGTGCAACTTTATATGACTTATCTGCCACAACTGCAATTTAATTAGACTTTCACTATATTTCTCCAAATTACATTGGACCCGTCTTTTTTTCATGGCAATATAGTCCCGTTTTCTCTGGGTGGTTCCTTTGAACTGGGTCAGTGGAGATTATGTTCGATGGATTCATTATGTCCCTCCGGAGTTAATGTTCTTAGCTTGAATATCCAAAACATCTCCCTTGATTGTAATCTATCTAGTCTGTTACCACTATAGTTTTCTGTTATATGTTCGATCCCTTTAACCACCCTGGCGTTCTGATTAAATCGCCAGGGTGGCTGCGGGAGGGTTTTTTTTTTAAATAAAAAAAAAAAACTATTTCATGCAGCCAACTGAAAGTTGGCTGCATGAAAGCCCACTAGAGGGCGCTCCGGAGGCGTTCTTCCGATCGCCTCCGGCGGCCAGAAGTAACACGGAAGGCCGCAATAAGCGGCCTTCCGTGTTTCGCTTACCTCGTCGCCATGGCGACGAGCGGAGTGACGTCATGGACGTCAGCCGACGTCCTGACGTCAGCCGCCTCCGATCCAGCCCTTAGCGCTGGCCGGAACTGTTTGTTCCGGCTACGCTGGGCTCGGGCGGTTGGGGGGACCCTCTTTCGCCGCTGCACGCGGCGGATCGCCGCGCTGCAGCGGCGATCAGGCAGCACACGCGGCTGGCAAAGTGCCGGCTGCGTGTGCTGCTTTTTATTTGGTGAAAATCGGCCCAGCAGGGCCTGAGCGGCAGCCTCTGGCGGTGTTGGACGAGCTGAGCTCGTCCAGACCGCTCAGCTGGTTAATCTTCATCAGGCTTGAATCACTATTGTGATGTTCCTTGAAGTGCCTAGAGACACTATGCTGATTGTATCCCTTGTTGATGTTTCTTCTATGTTGACCTGCCCTTGCTCTCAGTTCTTGTGTGGTTCTGCCTACATATTGCAGGCCGCAAGGGCAGGTTAGAAGATAAATTACATATCTAGTCTCACACTGAATTCTTGATTCAATTTTGAACTTTTCATTTGTTATGAAGGAATTAAATTCCATACTTTTGTCTTCCATGGTCTCACAGCACAGGCATTTTTTGTGACCACATTTGTAATTACCCTTTGGTCTACTATCCCGAGTCTTATCTGCTTTTGCTCTTAGGGCCCTTGGTTTACTCGGTGTCATCAAGCTTTTAACTGTTTTGGCTCCTCAAAGAGTCCCATCGTTAAGTTTGCATAGCTGAGCGCAAAATTGCACCCCATCGCCGTACCCTTCAGTTGGTTATAGATGGTCTCATTAAATGTAAAGATATTGTGTTTCAAACAGAATTCAATTGCTGTGGTCGGGAAGTTCCTGACTCTTTGAGGAGGTGATGCTTGGTGCAGATACCCCCTTTTTTTCTAATATAGTAATGTATTATAGATATATAGACGATCTGATTTTAATATGGGACGGTGAGGAAGAATCAATTAACAACTTTAATAGATATTTGAATAAAAACACCTTTGGTTTATCATTTACATATAAATACAGTAATGATGAAATCGACTACTTGGATCTGGTGGTGTACCATGAGGGAAGCCAGATTAAAAGAAAAAGGTGGACGCCAATGGGTATATTAACCACCCTGGCGTTCTATTAAGATCGCCAGGGCGGCTGCGGTAGGGTTTTTTTTAAATAAAAAAAAAAAACTATTTCATGCAGCCAACTGAAAGCCCACTAGATGGCGCTCCGGAGGCGTTCTTTCGATCGCCTCCGGCAGCCAGAAGTAACACGGAAGGCCGCAATGAGCAGCCTTCCGTGTTTGGCTTCTCCTGTCGCCATGGCGACGAGCGGAGTGACGTCATGGACGTCGGCCGACGTCCTGACGTCAGCCGCCTCCGATCCAGCCCTTAGCGCTGGCCGGAACTATTTGTTCCGGCTGCGCAGGGCTCAGGCGGCTGGGGGGACCCTCTTTCGCCGCTGCTCGCGGCGGATCGCCGCAGAGCGGCGGCGATCGGGCAGCACACGCGGCTGGCAAAGTGCCGGCTGCGTGTGCTGCACTTTATTTGATGGAAATCGGCCCAGCAGGGCCTGAGCGGCAGCCATCGGCGGTGATGGACAAGCTGAGCTCGTCCATACCGCTAAGATGGTTAATTTTAAAAGCTGCCATTATAGACCTTGGAGAGAAAATATTCCCTTTGGTCAGTTCCAAAGAATCAGGAGGAACTGTACAGACTTAAAACAGTATGATGATCAATCAAAAATCCTACACTCAAAATTCAAAGAACGAAGATTTCCAGAGAAGCTAATTAAGAATGCAAAAATGAGAGCCCGGGGACACACAACAAGAATTACTACTGGTACAGAAAAACAATAATAAAAAACAGGAAAGAGAGGATGAGAAACGAGATGAACGAAGGTTTATAACAAGGTTCTCTACAGATCATAACAAAATAAAAACCATCCTACACAAACACTGGCATCTGTAGAGTGGATCCCTTCCTAAGGGGGGGGTATAGGGGGAGGGCCACTATGCACCTCCAGGAGAGCCAAAACAGTTATAAGCTTGATGGCACCGAGTAAACCAAGGGCCCTAATAGTAAAAGCAGATAAGACTCGGGATAGTAGACCAAAGGGTAATTACAAATGTGGTCACAAAAAATGCCTGTGCTGTGAGACCATGGAGGACAAAAGTATGGAATTTAATTCCTTCATAACAAATGAAAAGTTCAAAATTGAATCAAGAATTCAGTGTGAGACTAGATATGTAATTTATCTTCTAACCTGCCCTTGCGGCCTGCAATATGTAGGCAGAACCACACAAGAACTGAGAGCAAGGGCAGGTCAACATAGAAGAAACATCAACAAGGGATACAATCAGCATAGTGTCTCTAGGCACTTCAAGGAACATCACAATAGTGATTCAAGCCTGATGAAGATTAAAGGGATCGAACATATAACAGAAAACTATAGTGGTAACAGACTAGATAGATTACAATCAAGGGAGATGTTTTGGATATTCAAGCTAAGAACATTAACTCCGGAGGGACATAATGAATCCATCGAACATAATCTCCACTGACCCAGTTCAAAGGAACCACCCAGAGAAAACGGGACTATATTGCCATGAAAAAAGACGGGTCCAATGTAATTTGGAGAAATATAGTGAAAGTCTAATTAAATTGCAGTTGTGGCAGATAAGTCATATAAAGTTGCACTATCCCACTATCTACCAATTACTATCCAGTCCGGTAAACATTTCTCCCTAATTTACATGCACTAGGGTGCCTGGTCAGTAGGACCGTCCTAGGTTGGTACATGATACAGTCCCCCATACACCCCCTTCAGGTCAAATTGTTACATCTCCCCCCATTTGGCCCACAAACTAACCTCCCTGTTCCCTCCCGTCCCCCCACTTCCTCGGGTCTCTTCTAAATCCCCCCCTAATTCCTCCTATCCTAAGTCCTATCCTAAGTTCCTCTGTTCAATATCACTAAATCTGGTCTTTGTTCCCTCTTTTTTTTTCCCTATCAAGTCTTCCCCACCCCATTGGTCAATTTTCATCCCCCCTATCACTCACGATTCACAACACCTCTATATCCACTCACTACACAATTAGGCCCCCACAATAGTACACTAACTATTTGCACCTGGTGTAAACTCACCAGCATGCCCCCCAAAATATTTAAATAAATATGTACCCCACTATATATAGTTTTTTACATACACCACTTAGTCTTAACACGTCCCCTCAATATAATAATCATATACTATAATATGCACAGAAAGTTAATTTCAATGTAAACCCACAAGGTGCTGGTCACCATAATGTAGTTATAAATCCATCTAAATTTGGTACTAGTTCATAGGGTATGTTAATCATTAGGTTTTCAGTTAGGTTAACTCATCATATTATGTTAATTTACCTATGTTTAATTTATTTTATTATAGAATAACTGTCTCTTTTCAAAGAGATAAGACCTCACATTTAATCAGAAGTTTATAGAAATGTCCCATAAAAAATGGCCGCCGACACAAGCTGCAGACGGGAGCCGGGAGATGGATCCTTCCTGATCAGAAAGTCCCTGCAAAATATCCTACCCAAAATGGCCGCCACCTATATTGAAGACAGTAGCCCGGGTGTCAGCTCCTTGCAATTGCGAGGCTGTGACGTCAGCCCGCCGGGACCGCACTGAATACGTACGCTCCGGTACTAATTAAGTTTTAGTATAACTAGAGCCAGCATAGCAGGCGGACGTGTTTTTCCATGGCGCCCGTGCTGCATACGGTCTGAGGAAAGGTAAGCCCTCTCATGTAAACTATTAAGAGCACACAAATAGCATGTGCATATAAAGTGCTATGTTTTCACCATAAGTAAAAGATGAAATTAATCTGTGAGTTACATATAATGCACTTGCATAGACTTTTGAATATGAATACTTCGGGGTATATAGATGTCTATGGGGATATAGTAATTAACCTGCTATAAAAGACCCTAGGCTAGTGGGAGTAATGCAGTATATATAAATGAATATATGGTCTCACATGTATTTTTTCCAAAATTATCAAATTCTTTATTTGTTGAGTTATCAAAAATGTTAACATTTTTTGGGAAAAGGGGATGAAAAGGGATAGGAAAACAGATAAAATCAATATACACGCTGCGGAGCTAAATATTCCACTTTGCTGGCCAGCTTTCTAATTTTGGGACCATTCATACGCCCAGACATACCAGTGATAAACAAACTTGATCTAAGGTGGTACCACCAAAACTGTCCAATGCGCAATATAGCATATAAAGGTTAACTGATCAGTTTTTTGGTAGTCCTAAGCCATTTGCATAGTCAAGCTGCTTGTTCCCAATAGCGTATTTAAAGTCCAGCTCAGTTTGCAGTGATAGGCAGGTATTAGGCAGATATTAGTGCAAAATAGCTTTAAAGCAGGAAATAGCAAGCAGTTCTCTTATTTGTCATAGATAAACGTATCAGCTAAATCAGTCCGGTATTGCCACCAAATGGCAGTGGACACAAATCTCACCGCTCCTTCTGGTTTCAGTTCATCCCGGACAGCTGTGGAAAAGCTGTGGCTATATGAGGGGTTTCACGCCTCTTAGAGCGTTTCCTCAGGGTGTCAGTGGGAGTAATGCTCCTAGTTAGTAATACTAATAGAAATATTATAAAACATATATACATGGACATTATTTATCCGTATACTGATATCTAAGGTGCTGCACTATGTACATAGGTGGTAGGAGAGAATGTACTGATATATAGCTGCCAGCAGCCGAGTGACTATTTTTTAAATTAGGGTTTTAAATTGGCTTGCTATTATTATTATTGTTGTTATTATTAATGTTAATGAGAGTATCCTAAGTAGAGTCTAAGTTGAGATATAGTTGTGTTTTCAAGATGTTTGTCCCTGAGTAGAGGAAGGTGTTTAGAGGTTCATGAATGATTTATTGTCTGAGAGGTAATTAAAATGTATTGTATAGCAATAGGGGCCTTCTGATGCAGACCGTGGAAAAAATTGTATGTTAAAATGAGGAATTGTTTTAGCCATCCGGCTGGACTAACGATACTGCACTATTGGACTCCTGGTCTTCTCTTTAACAGAAATAGGCAACCTCCCCTCCAGGGTGAAGGAAGGACCTGAACCTGTACTCTTCCTTTAGTCTTTTCTGGCATTGAGACCATTTTTTTTGTCTATTTTACTATTGTTTACGGTGGGAATGGTGGGTATACACAATTGTTTTTTTTTTTTTCCAGCAGTTTTACTGGACAATTGATTTTCTGATCGTTTCACATTTACTTGTATTGACCAGCTGATCGGGCCAGCTGATAATATTCAGCTGGCCGGATCAAGCCGCTCGACCCGCGGCCGCTCTATTCCCGCCGGCAGACAATGGCAGGTAATCGAGCGGCTGATGAGGACCGCCGGCGGGGACGAGCGGGAATCGATCCGCGCGGAAGAGTGGGAACGCGGCTGGGGTCGATGTCCAGCATTAGACTTATTCGTTTGTTTATCAGATCCCTGAAAAGTGTCACTTTCGTTAATGTCATAGAAATAAACTACAATGTCACTTTTAATATAAGCTTGTTGGTGCTGTTCCCAATTGATATTAATTTTGAAATGTATGATTTGCTTGTTTTTTTACTTCTAGTAAAATATTGATTTTGCATAAAATTATTTCATTTTTTTTTTAGGCTGAAAATATTTACAATGATGAAGAGCCTGATATTCAGCCGTCAGAGTTAGAGGCACAAGGATAACAAATCTCCTTTTTAAATAAAAAAATCCCACCTATTATAAAGTGGTTGATATTCATCTAATTTATCTCATGGGTTTAGTGAATACAACTCACTTTGAATATTTCCCTGTATATTGTATTGTAATGATTGTTTATTTGTATTTGACACAGGGCTTGTGAAATGGTTGATGGAATAAAAAAAACATACAATTAAGCATTTGACTCTACTGCTTACAAGGAGGCTGGAATTCGAAACCTTCAGTGGTTATTTTGATAAGGCCAGTCGCCAAGCAGTAGCTGGCAGGACTGTGGAGTTGGAGTTGGGGCAATTTTGGGCACCCGGAGTTGTTTTCATAAACTGAGGAGTCGGGAGTTGGCTGATTTTTGTACAAAATCCACATCCCTGTTAAGTGTTAGACTAAGGAGTCGGAGCTATTTTGGGTACCTGGAGTCGTGATTTCATAAACTGAGGAGTTTGAGTTGGGAGATTTGTGGGACTCCACAGCCCTGGTAACTGGTACAGATGTTTAACAGACATACTGCCACTAATCTGGGATGGAACTCACTGTACTTGATGATTTGATAGGGAAAAATGGAGGTACACTTTGTTCATTGTCAGATGCAGTTCTCCACTCTCCGTAATATACTGCCCTCACAATGGTCAGATATGTGCAGTGATCCAAAATATATTCTCATCTTTTGGCTAGAGGTTTATAGTGGGGGCATTGCAGCATAAAGGCTGCATTGTATGTTTACAGTGTGGTCTGAGGGCCAGTTCACACTGCAGGATAAACAGATCCGTACATATGGATGGCATCCTGGGAGACTGGCTTGGAGTGGAGCTGTGGCAAGGGACACAAGCTTCCAGGGGCTGGAGGAATCCCCAGGTAAGTAGATACCCCCCCCAAGCTATGGCCCTTCTGGACACTGTTGAACTCCTTGTCCATGACCTAATCTCCCACCTGGACTACAGTAACACCCTTGTATTATGCAACATTATTTCTACTGGCTTTTGACCATGAGTAAGCAAACCTGCAATGATACATCTGCCAGCATGAGGGTTGCCAGCTATATTTCAGAATGTCCATTGTAGAATCTTTTCTCAAGCCATAATTTACAAACTCAGTGTAAAAAAGAAAATGTGTTCCTTTATTCAATTAGGTTATTTTTACTACAGTTCCTTTGTGGTAGAATGTAGTGGAAGACTATATGCATATGTACTGTAATTACCTTTTAATAGCAGTCATTAGGGATGGTCACTTTTTTGCAACTCGTTAAAGGATTGTGAGACATCTCAATGCAAAATTATGTAGCTTGAAAATAGACCTTCTGATGAAGCCAAGATGGTATTTGATTGGTTAATTAGTGACACTGAAGTGGAAAAAAAAACTTGTATGTGTAGCAGGGAAAACTAATAGAACATTAGTAGCAAAAGTATCTTATTTTTATAGTGTTGTTTTTTAGCTGTAAAACAGCAGAGCTAATGACTATTTCAATTTCCCAGCAGTAAAACCTTATCTAAATTTTGTTTGTTGAATGTTTAATTGATTCAGAAAACAGCACTCAAGCCAACCCAAGTTAGGTTGCAAAGCTCAGAGAAGATCTTTTGCATAAGTAACTGAAGTTTCTTAACTCTTTCTGCACTGGAAAACATGAATTTGCTTTACTAAACAGGATTGAAGGCTGTGCAGCCAATAGCTTAAAGGAAAGGTTCAGGGAGGGTGGGTAAAAAAATCAAAATCAATTTCCACTTACCTGGGGCTTCCTCCAGCCCGTGGCAGGCAGTTCTGCGCCTGCGCAGTAGAGCCCGGAGGACGTCTGATGACGTCAGAGCGCCGGCGTGGGACGCAGAAGTTCCGGGCCTTGGAGCGCAGAAGAGCCCGACCTGGCAGCCGGCCTGGCCAGGTCGGGCGCGCCACCGGAGACCACCGGGAGCCTGCGGAGCGGCGGCGAGGGCACCTCCTGCCTGCCACGGGCTGGAGGAAGCCCCAGGTAAGTGGAAATTGATTTTGATTTTTTACCCACCCTCCCTGAACCTTCCCTTTAAAGCGGTATAAAACCCTGGCATAATATTCAATAAAAACATGTTTTCCTATTTTTTTTATATGCCATACAGTTAGCATATTTGCTTTTGTGCATACGTATTATTCATTTAGAAATTATACATTCCTAAACTACACTAATTTTACTCTGAGAGCTGACTTTGCATTTTATTTATAACTGCTTTATTTATCCTCTAACTTAATCAGAAAACATTTTTGCTTGTCTCATTGTCTTTGAGATCCCTTGGTGTGAGGGAAAGCTTTGTTTACATTCCTGACTTGATATAATGAAACACTAGATAACATTATGTAAAGTTTTGGAAGTGGCTAGATCTGCTGGAAGGGAAGCTCCTAAAGCCTGTGTTAACCCTTCGAATGTAGTTCTAGTAAAAAAAAAAAAAAAAAATGCTGGTTGTATAATTTATTAGAGCAAAGTAGAAATGTTGGGTTTCATTCTGCTTTAAAGTGAACCTTCATAGTAAAAAGCACTGAAAAGGCTTGGTGTTTCTCTAACAGTTTCAGAACTTTGTTCTTACCCAAGCCTCATTTTTAGCTGCACAGAGGAAAATGGCCTGGGCATGTTTCCCCTGATGCTATGCATAGCATGATGGGATTTCCGATGGTTTCGTTCTGCTGTTTTGGTGCTTTTTTTTTTTTTATTTGAAGCCTGACCTGGATAGCTGGGAGGGATGATCAGAACACAGGACTACAGAAAGAAATCTCCCCCCTCCCGACACAACCTGCAGCTTGCAAATGAACTGAATATATTTTATTGCAGGTTTGACACTAGCAACAAAAGCCAAACACACAATGGCCTTAATTCACTAAGATCATGCTGGAGATAATAAGGCAAGAGAGTTCCTTAAGTTACCTCCTCTGTAGTTAAGTTACCTCCTCTGTAGTTAAGTTACCTCCTCTGTAGTTAAGTTACCTCCTCTGTAGTTAAGTTACCTCCTCTGTAGTTAAGTTACCTCCTCTGTAGTTAAGTTACCTCCTCTGTAGTTAAGTTACCTCCTCTGTAGTTAAGTTACCTCCTCTGTAGTTAAGTTACCTCCTCTGTAGTTAAGTTACCTCCTCTGTAGTTAAGTTACCTCCTCTGTAGTTAAGTTACCTCCTCTGTAGTTAAGTTACCTCCTCTGTAGTTAAGTTACCTCCTCTGTAGTTAAGTTACCTCCTCTGTAGTTAAGTTACCTCCTCTGTAGTTAAGTTACCTCCTCTGTAGTTAAGTTACCTCCTCTGTAGTTAAGTTACCTCCTCTGTAGTTAAGTTACCTCCTCTGTAGTTAAGTTACCTCCTCTGTAGTTAAGTTACCTCCTCTGTAGTTAAGTTACCTCCTCTGTAGTTAAGTTACCTCCTCTGTAGTTAAGTTACCTCCTCTGTAGTTAAGTTACCTCCTCTGTAGTTAAGTTCACATGCAGTTAATTAACAGCCTGTCTTTAACTCTGGAATTATTTTAAGGATTGAAGAGTTAACTTTAGGTTTGCCTGAGGTAAAATGTTTCCTGAGTACTACATGCCTTATCACCATGGTAACAACTCTAGAAGAGTTATTAAAGACAGGAGATAATCTTAGTGAATTGAGGCCTAAGTCAGTTTGCATCTGTGCAACAGGCAAACTAGGCACTAGGGATGGTTGCTGCATGCCGCAGAATTTTAAATTTGATTCCGGACGGAATTTTGTGATTCTGGTTCTGAAGCGACGGAATGAAATTGCTATAGTAGTTTTTTTCAGAATTCCACGGAAGAAAACTGATTTCTGTGGAATTAAAATTCCCCCTCCCAACTAATTTCTGCCTAATAAGTATTTCTACTCAGACTCCTTTTCTCCCTCACTCTCTCCTCCCAGAGGGAGGGTTTTGTCTTCCAGGTGATTGTAGAATTTCAAAAACCAGCTTACATACCTTGGCTGGGAATTGAACCTAGGTCTAGTGCTCAGTAGTTAGCTCTCTTCACCACCAACACTACATGCTGAAGTCAGCCTAGCATGTGCCATTATGATATATCCAAGAGAAAAGTGAGCTCTCTAGGACTTGAAGCCATTGAACTAAATTTTCAGCTTAAAACAATCAATGGATACTGGCAGAATTTCACAGGCAATTTCGTAATTCTGCCACATTGAAAAAGCAATTCAATTCCGACCAAACTGAATGAAATGACCAATTTCCGCCTAAAATTGCAGAAAATACAATTCTGCGGAAAGTGGTGACTATCCCTACGAGAGAGATATATATGAATCTACATGGCTATCTGGGGTTCTCTTTGGACAATTGTTGAACACAAAAGGCAAGGCCATGTCTGGGTGGGCTTGAACCACCAACCTTTCAGTTAACAGCCAAACGCACTAACCAATTGTGCCACAGAGACTGTGCATGCAGTTGCTGTTGAATGATTTTATGGGGATGTATGTGTGTCTTTTGGAGGGAGGGAGGAAGTAAGCAAGTCTGCTCCAAGAAATTTCAGCATGTAGTGTTGGTGGTATAATGGTTACGATAACAGCCTACAGCGTGGTAGGCCTGGGTTCAATTCCTGGGCCTGGCCAATGTATGCGAGTTGGCTTTTGAAATCCTGCAAATCCTTAAGCAAACTCATTTTTCTCTTGGATATATCATAATGGTACATGCTAGGCTGGCGTCAGCATGTAGTGTTGGTGGTGAAGAGAGCTACCTACCAAGCACTAGACCTGGGTTCAATTCTGGCCAAGGTATGTAAGCTGGTTTTTGAAATTCTACAATTACCTGGAAGATGAGACTCTCCTCCCTCTGGAGGGAGGGAGGGAGGAAGGAAGGGACAAAGGGAACAGTGTATAGGGTCTATGGACTACCATATAGTATAAACAAGGTTCCATTTGCGATTACTTTAATTTTAAACCTGGCAGAATCTGAATTTGTTCATTCTGATTATCCCTACTGAGCACTCCTCCAGCCAGCGTCTCCTGCGGTGCCTCAGCATCTACACAACACAGAAGACCAGACAGAATCTGCTAACCTGTCCCCAGATGTGTATGCTCTACCAATATACCAATCAGATGTCAACAGACTCTTCAAAAGACAACACTAGGAAAGCAATGGGGCCAGACACTGTCTGCGAAATGCTTGAAACTCTGTGCCGATCAATTCAGACATATGCAAAGCATCTCTGGAACTCTGTTGTTCACGTCTGTTTTAAAAGCTCAACTATTGTATCAATTCCAAAAAAATGAAAACCTACATGCTTAAATGATTACAGGCCTGTTGACCTGACATAATGGGCTATGGAAGCATTTGAAAAACTCATAATGGCTTATCTGAAATCTATCACAGATCACCTGCTGGACACTTTGCCTACAGGCCTAATAGATCCGCAGGCGATGCTGTGAACATGTGCATGCATTATATACTACAGCATCTAGACACCCCAGGAACCTACACCAGGATTTTATGTATAGATTTCCACTCTGCAATTAATACCATCCCTGCTACACATACCTGAATCCATATGCAAATAGATAACCGACAGGAGACAGCAGGTCAGCCTTGGGAAAAACACATCAAGCTCTCTGACAGTCAGTACTGGTGCACCCCAGCGCTGTGCTTTCCCCATGGCTCTACTCACTTTACACCAATGACTGCATCTCCACAGATCTGTCTGTTAAGCTTCTGAAGTTTGCAGATGACACAACAGTAGTTGGTCTCATACAAAACGGGGACGAGTCAGCATACAGGCATGTAGTGGGACAGCTTTGCTCCTGGTGCAGCAGCAACAACTTGGAACTAAATGCTCTCAAAACCATGGAGATAATAGACTTTAGGAAATATCACCCCCAGCACCTCCCCTTAACCATAAATGGAGCTACAATAACCCAGGTAGAGTCATTCAAGTTTTTTGGGTCCACAATCTCATACAACCTAAAATAGGACGACAACACTGCCACTATGGTCAAGAAAGCACAACCGAGAATGTACCATCTACAGCAGCTGAGAAAGTTTGGCCTACCTCAAACTCTAATGGTGCAGTTTACACTGCAATTACCGAATCCACCATAACATCATCTATGACTGTATGGTGCAACTCCTGGTCAGCATTAGAAAAGGGGAGGCTGCAGCGCATCATCCAAACAATGGAAAGGATAATTGGCTGTAGCTTACTTTCCCTGCAGGATCTTTACGCTAGCAGGTGCAGAAAGAGAGCAACCAAAATTGCCTCTGACCCCTCTCACCCAGCTCACTCCATCTTCCAGCTCTTGCCTTCAGGAGTAAGATTCCAGTCAATCACTACCAAAACCTCCAGCCACAGGAACAGCTTTTTTTCCTCAAGCGGTAGCCATAGTTTACGCTGAACCATGCTAGAGCTGCTAGGACTTGAAAATAATCAGCACAGAACTGAAAAATTCACATTGCTTACAGCCACTATACTTGCATAATGTCATTGACTTGTAATATACACACTGTCTGTCCTTGTATTGTTTTTGTTTGTTAAGCAACTTCCAAGACAAATTCCTTGTAGTTGCAAACTTACTTGGTGAAAATAAATTGATTCTGATTTTGTAGCCCTATAGCAATTTCTATGGGACTTTGGAATATGGCTGCATTTTTTCCTACTGAGGAGAAAGAGCAGAGGGAAAAGACTGTGACCAAAGAGCTGTCTTATCACTTCTTCCCTGCATTTTACAGCATGATTTCTCAACTCATTCCTCAAGCAATGCATGTTTTGCAGAAAACCAAACATTCACAGGTGAGGTAATTGGTGTCTGTAGAGCTCATTAACTACCTCTGTGGATTTTTACAAAAACATGCTCCACCCTGCTCTACAGGATGGAGCAGGTGGGAAAAGTCAGGTGATTGTACTGTGCATAGGAAACTGCTTGCTGCTCTGGATTTGTCATCATGCGATGGACTTTTCTAAAGGTAAATTCTCTAAAGCAGCTGCATCAAATATAAAAATGTAGTAATGGCATATACCCCTTATTAAACTCCTAATAAGAAACTAGGTCTTAATAAAAATATGGGCACCTCCAACCAAGAGTGGATTGTCCTGTATGTAAATTAGTATTTAACACTGTATATATATCACATTTTCTCTGTGACAGACATGAGAGGTATAGACCTGTTCTGGAGCAGGCCAACAGCATCCACATGTTCACCTCTATCTGCATTATCAGACATGAAGTTTCATGTGCAGGAGAAGTAACAGTGATCCTATCCTGTCACAGCAAAAGAGCAGAGTTCTGAGGTTTTATTCCCAGCATGACTAGGCTCAGCATGAAATGCTCAGGCAAATTTGTTTTTCTTCATAAAATTAAGCTGTGATATTTGGTATCCACCTAATTTCCCTGACTTGTGTCTACTAATCCTTTGTGCCTCCAGCTATGTTATTGCACTTTTCCAACAGCCCTCGTTTAAGGGCCTGTTTCCACTACATGCAGAAAAACTGACCAATTAATATCTATGGGCCGGCTTCCACTAAACGTGATTTTCCCATAGGCATTCATTGGAGTCAGTCTTTCTGCATCCAATCTGCATTTAGTGGAAACAGGCCCTAAGAAACATTTAAATGCCAGAAAATAGAACATGGTGACAGGTTACTACACAGCACAGCACCATCTCTTGTCTGCCATCACTTCAATTTGCAGATAAGTGTCAGACAATGCATGGTGGAGCAACCTCACTTTGGCTGTGAAGTAGAACAAGCCCAAAAAGGCGTCGGCACTACGTAATATAAGGCTCTTATATTGCATCATGAAATGCTAGACTGTTGCACCTGCCTGCTGTTTCAGGTTTTACACGTTTCTTATCAAGGTACTGGCTGATTTACCCAAAGAAATGTGTATAATCTGAAACAGCGGGCTGATGTCACAGTCCAGCATCTCATGATGCAATAAAAGGAATTTGTTATATTACGTGGGGCTGACTCTTGCACTCCCTCACTAAGACATAAGAGTGCAACCCCCCCCCTCCAAAAAAAAAAAAACCTGTATAATTGTTTAACCAGAAGCCTCAATTGTAAAGACGTGCCTTGTGTAACTTCTTGCAGACTGCTCCCCGCCAATTGGCGCGAACGTAGCGGCAGCCCCAGAACCACTCCACGCCGATCAGTGTGAAGTGCTAGGGGCAGGGACTGCAGAGGACCACATTTTGCATCTTTGCATGAATGACAGAGCTCCGCCATCAGTCTCCCAGTGGATGGCTCCCAGTGGTGATTGCTGCTAGGAGACTGTTATACAGCGAAACTGCTGTCTATTTACTGTGTACAGCACTACGATCTAGGGCAGCGCTGTACAGGAGACAGCTTTGTCGCTCTGCTGTCCCCTCCAGAGGCGATCCGCTGTCATAGGCTAATGCCTATGACAGCTGATGTGACGGTCATTGGCTAGGGGGGTGCGCAGGGATGTTAGAAAATTAGTTAAAAAAATAGAATAAAAAAATAAAACTCAGTTAAGGTGAGGTAATCAAGATAAAAAATATGAGTGCAACTGCTGATTTTTATTGATCCAAGCATGTTCAGAGTATGGCTTCCCTACATATCCATTTAGAGTGGCCAATTTACTAAAGCTCGAAGAATACTGGACCTCAAAAGTGATCTAGAATACCTGGATTAGAATGTTTTATGCCAATTGTCTTTTAGGTTTTGCCCCTGCATGCAGACTCCTCCCATTGCTCTCATAGCACAACATAGAAGGATCTGGGATGACTCTCCTCCCATTTCTCATTTGCATATTACACATGAAGTTCCCCATCAGGTCCACTAGAGGTGTGTTGCTAAGCGATTGGTTGTTTTATGTTGGAAGTATGCAATGATTGGTTAATTGTTCATGGCCAGTGCTATCAAAGGGGAAATGTTTGTGTGAATCAGACAGGTAACACAGCTTGACAAAGGAGGCCACACTCTGGAACGTTGCTGTAATTGTTTACATGACATCACAGATGCCATGCACAGTCCCAGTCCTTCCCACAGAGAAGACCAGAGCTGTGCGGGGTGGCTGCGGCGATCGCTGGATAGAGGCTTGGTATGTATAGCAGCTGGATCGGGGTGGTGGGCAGCTATACTAGCTAGCTAACATCTTGTGCAGCCACATAACCTAATAGGTCTATACTGCGAAACTCCTGAGGCCAGCAAAACCTTGAGTGGCTTGCCCGTGTCGGACATACCGCTCAGGAGGTTAAACGCCCATTATATATTTTATTTATAAAGTGCCAACATATTATGCAGTGCTGGAATAGCGATGTTCCTGCAGGCTTTCCCAGCCACCATTGGGCAGCTGTCTCTCCCTGGCTGCACCCCCTGCACCGAAAGCGAGGGAATGCACGCCAACAGAGCGGCGGGGATTGGGGCTACCTGATCCGCCCAGCCCCAATCAGGTAGCTTTTTTTTTTTTTTTCTCTATTTTTATATAAAATTTGTTCCCACCTCGGGTTCCCTTTAAAGATGAAAACCTGCTGTAGGCACTACATGAGAGTGCAGAAGCTAACTAATTCACAGACCCTTTAGCAATCTTCCCTTCGTTCTGATATTAAACCTATAAACCTCCCAGATGTGCATATCACTGTTAACCACACTACCATTCACCCTACCTCTCAAGCCCGCTGTCTGGGTGTCACCCTGGACTCCGCACTCTCCTTCACTCACCACATCCAAAACCTCACAAAGTCCTGCAACTTCCACCTTCGTAACATCTGTAAGATTCGCCCTTTCCTGACCTCTGCCACCACCAAACTCCTCATCCATGCCCTCATAATTTCCCGCCTTGACTACTGCAATGCCCTGCTGTCTGGTCTCCCTATGACCCGAACAGCCTCACTGCAGTCCATCATGAATGCAGCAGCCAGAATTATCCACTGCTACCATCGCTCCACCATGGCAGATCCCCTCCTTGAATCCCTCCACTGGCTTCCTATCCAGTCCAGAATCAGATTCAAGATACTGTGTCAGACCTACAAATCTGTCCACAAAACCTGTCCAACCTACATTTCCGATCTGACTCAGAGGTACACACCTAGCCGCTCACTCCGCTCTTCCAATTAACTTCGCCTAACCGCCCCCCGCATCACCCAGTCCCATGCACGCCTCCAGGACTTCTCAAGAGCTGCTCCAACGCTATGGAATTCCCTACCTCCACCCATTAGGGCAGCCCCCTCCTTCAACATCTTCAAGAAAGCCCTCAAAACTCACCTTTTCACTCTAGCCTACTACCACTCACAAGTGCTCTAAACCCACAGCTGAACTCTTGGTCTCCTACCTCTCGTGTCCCTATCTCTCCCTTTAGATTGTAAGCCTTTGGGCAGGGTCCTCCTTTTGTGTCCAACCTGATCATGCACCTCCATTACTATGAACCCATGCTAGGCATCTGAGTGAACCTAACTTGCCTAATCTCCATGCGCCATCCAGTGACTGACTAAGCATTACCTTGTACTCGTACTGTGCTGCATGATCTGACCTTTCTTGTATTCATGTATTGTCATTTTGCTGTATGTCACCCCTAAATATTGTATGTATCCCTATTTATTGTCCAGCGCTGCGTAATATGTTGGCGCTTTATAAATACAATAAATAAATAAAATATTACACAGTTAACATATATAAATTTATACTATGTAATAGATTATAAAAGCCCAGCCCAAGTTAACTGGGTTATGCATTACCTCCGGCCTTAATAAATCTACCTAGCCTTGTAGCAAGAGTGCAGCTAGTGAAATTTATCCCAACTTGTGCCAAAGTCTTACCAAGTACTGTAGTGAAGTCATAGACTGAACCAGAAAATATTAAAATTGGTGGCTTCAACAGGCCTAGGGCCTGGAATTAGAAAGAAAAAGAAAATGAAGACAGCTGTCAGAAGTGGAGTGTGACAAAATCTATTAGACTGCAAAGTTGCTAGGAAGCTTTATGTACCACATGTACTCCAGTAGTCCTAAGAAAATACAGATATGGTAGAAAAATTAAGAAATCTGTCACCACAAAACAAATTACCACCAACAAAGATATACACAAAATATATATGTATATTTGTATATGTATATACATATGCTTGTGTATTTGTTTCTAACTGTTAATGCCCGTTTTAATCAGCAGAATCAATGCCGGACAGTGGCTCTGTTACAGTCTTTTGCAATATAATCTGTCCATCTGATAATGGCATTTCAGTGATGGGCTGAATCCCATATTCTTCTTTACGTGTGATCACCTTCTGGTCTTCTGAACATTCAACTGAATGAGTCTCTATTGGCTCATCATCCGCTGTGCCACCGCTGTCACCATCTAATACAGAAAATTTAACCTGGAGAACCTCAATCTTCTTATTGAGCTCATTCCGCTCTGTTTGGAGGGCCCTGCACAGTTTCTCCAGACGCTCCAGTTTAACATGCAGTGCTTTGTGCTCCTTATCCCTCACTGTTTTCTAAAGAAAAAAAAAGTAGGCATTGTTAGTATATCAAAGTATACAGAGTCTTATAAGCTCATCTCCATCCATCCTTCCTACAGCCATAGCTCTATTTTTCATAGGATAGAAAAGGAAAAAAATTCTCCCACAGAAGCATTTTTTGCAACCTGTATTACATAAACACGTCGGTGCCCTGGAGATTAAAGGAGTTCTGGGGGGGGGGGGGGTTGTTGTTAAAGAGGTTCTGGGGGGTGGGGGGTTTGAAAATAAAAATGGACACTTACCTGGGGCTTTTATCGGCCCCCTGCAGCTGTAATGTCCCACGCTGTTCTCCAACGAGGCTCCATTCTTCGTCGCCGGTCCCATCCGCCATCTAGTAAGACTGCACGTACTTGCTCCCACGCGCGTCATTGGGAGCTTACTGCGCAGTACAAGAAAACTGAGCACTCAATAAGCTCCCGATGACGCGTGCGGGAGCGAGCACTATCCGTCTTAGACGGATACCAGACCAGGGCCGACAGCAGGAAACGGAGCATCGTTGGAGGACGGCGTGGGACATTACAGCTGCAGGGGGCCGATAGAAGCCCCAGGTAAGTGTCCGTTTTTATTTTCAAACCCCCCACCCCCAGAACCTCTTTAACCACTTCACCACTGAGGGGTTTTACCCCTTGAATAGCAGAGCAATTTTCACCTTTCAGCGCTCCTTTCATTAATTCGTCTATAACTTTATTATTACTTATCGCAATGAAATGAACTATATCTTGTTTTTTCCGCCACCAATTAGGCTTTCTTTAGGTGGGACATTATGCCAAGAATTATTTTATTCTAAATGTGTTTTAATGGGAAAATAGGAAAAAATATTTTTCAGTTTTCGGCCATTATAGTTTTTAAATAATGCATGCTACTGTAATTAAAACCCATGAAATGTATTTGCCCATTTGTCCCGGTTATAAAACCGTTTAAATTATGTCCCTATCACGCTTGGCGCCAATATTTTATTTGGAAATAAAAGGTGCATTTTTTTCAGTTTTGCATCCATCCCTAATTACAAGCCCTTAGTTTATAAAGTAACAGTGTTATACTCTCTTAACATAAATATTTAAAAAGTTCAGTCCCTAAGGAAACTATTTGTGTTTTTTTTTAATTGTATTTTTTTTTTTTATTACAAAAAAAAAAAAAATATTTGGGGAGTGTGGCAGGTAATGAGTTAATTTATTGTGTAAAACTAATGTGTTTGTATATGTAATATTCTTTAGGGTGTAGTTTTACTATTTGGCTACAAGATGGCCACAGTGTGTTTACATGCGACCTGTAAGCATCCGGAAGGACGCTTACAGGAAGCAGTAAGAGGCTGGGTAAACCACAATGATCACGCTGTTTCTCAAAGAAGCAGCAGATCATTGCGGGGCTTAGATCAACGAACGGGAATGGATTTTCCCGTTCATTGATCTCCAGGCGAGCGGGCGGTGGCGTGCACAGCGGCGGTAGCACGGAAGGTATGGATTTCTCAGTCCCTGGTTTTTTAGGGGGGGGGGGGGGGGGGGGGGGGGAAAGGGACAGAGAAATTCGTACCGCGAGGGGTAAAGTGGTTAACATATAATTTAATGCAATAACTTCCTGTCAAGTATTGGTATGCTGAGATTTGTTCTAGTGAGGCTGACCAAAAAATAAAACATCCATACCTGCTTCCGGACCCCAGTAATTGAAATCCATGCCCAGTTTGTTGCCGGGGTGTAGATTTCAATTCCCACATCGCACGGACCCGCCGCAGGCACCTCACTCTGCCTTCACTATGACAGCAGAGCTCTGTGAGCCAGTCAGAAGCCAATTTCATTGTCTCCTGACCTCGTGATCACTGTGAGCCAATCATGACAGGGTGAGGAGCCAATGAAATAGTCTCCTATCCAGCTCACAGAGCTCTACAGTCATAGCGACGGCAGAGCAAGGGGCATGCGGCGATGGGCGAGTGGAGTGACTAGCGAGAGCAGTAGGTCCGTGCGGCAATTAGTCAGTAAGCCCCCTTTTTTTTGGTACTAACAGTCTCTTGCCCTTAAGGGGCCAAAGGCTGCTGGTATGCAAGTGGTTAACATTTTTACAGATGTATACATTACTAACTTTTCCAGGGTACATTAGAGAGGTACAGGCAAATGTTTGATTTCATGATGGCAGCCATCTTTTTGGTTGAAAGGAGGCGACAGGGAGCATGAGACACCGTTCCAACTGTCCTGTGTCCTGAGCACCTCTCCCAGTTGCTAGGCAATGTGAATAACAACATAGGAAATCCCATCATGCTCTGCACAGCATCAGGGAAAAAAAGCCCAGGCTTTTTTCTTTGATGAGTGGAGCTTAGGTAAAAATGCAGTTAAAAATGATGCTTTGGTAAGAAAAACAAAGTTCTGATTCTGTGAAACTGTTAAAGGGACACTTAAGTCAAACAAAAAAAATGAGTTTTACTCACCTAGGGCTTCCAATAGCCCCCCTGCAGCTCTCCGGTGCCCTCGCCGTCTCCGATCCTCCTGGCCCCGCCGGCAGCCACTTCCTGTTTCGGTGACAGGAGCTGACAGGCTGGGGACGTGAGTGATTCTTCGCGTTCCCAGACACATTAACACCCTCTATGCTGCTATATGGTATATGATATATGCTATAGCAGCATAGATGGCGCTATTGTGGCCAGGAACGCAAAGAATCACTTGCGTCCCCAGTCTGTCAGCTCCTGTCATCAAAACAGGAAGTGGCTGCCGGCGGGGCCAGAAGGATCGGAGGGAGACGGCGAGGGCACCGGACAGCTGCAGGGGGCTATTGGAAGCCCCAGGTGAGTAAGTTGAAGAGAAATCGAGAGCCCAATATGGTGTAGTATGTCAAAATTGATTGGATAAATGAAACAGTGAGATGGTAATACTCACAAACACGGGTTACCACCTAGGTAACCACTCATTAGGCAGGTGAGGAGATTAGACCTGTCCTCACTCAGGATTAAGAAGTCGATCTCTGTAGATAGGAAGAAAGGGGGTAGATCACCCCTCCACCTGGGGTGGACTCAAATATATTGGTAGGTGAACAGAGGCGCCAGAAGGATAAAAGTACATAAAATTTTTAAAAAATTGCTGGGAGGAAGTGGTGGACTCGCCTCCGTTAAAGCAGACACCAAGGACTGTAAATATATAGATATACACATTTATTGAAAATACCCCAAAGATGCAACGCGTTCTGGGAGGTGCTCTGCTTGCTATAACTGAATTGCTGTTTATCCCCTGCTTATTGCCTGAAGAAGTGGGCTGTGCCCGCGAAACGCGTTGCATCTTTGGGGTATTTTCAATAAATGTGTATATCTATATATTTACAGTCCTTGGTGTCTGCTTTAACGGAGGCAAGTCCACCACTTCCTCCCAGCAATTTTTTAAAATTTTTATGTACTTTTATCCTTCTGGCGCCTCTGTTCACCTACCAGGTGAGTAAAACTCTTATTTTTTTTGACTTAAAGGAATACTTATGTCTAGAAAAAAAAGACATTTACTCACCTGGGGCATCCCTCAGCCCCCCGAAGCTGGATGGTGCCCTCGCAGCCCCGCTCCGATCGTCCTGTCCCCGCCGGCGGCTACTTCCGGTTCGGCGACAGCCGCCGACAGGCTGGGAACGCAGCTGATTTTCCGAGTTCCCAGCCGCTGCTATCACTCTCTATGCTGCAAATCTCTAGTTTAACTGCCAACCTCTCTAATGTACCCTGGAAAAGTTAGTAATGTAAACATTACATCTTTTAAAACAGGGTGGGTAGGAGATTACATTAGTTATCTATTTTAATTAACATAACTAATGTGTAACTTAATGACAGTATGTTTGTTTAGGCTGGAGTTCTTCAAGTATACCTTTGTACTGCATAGCCAGGCTGGACTAATTGCTAGTACAGTATCCAGAGCTCCTTAAAAAATACAGCCATCACTGAATAGAGGCAACCACTCACTTCCTGTGAGTGGCTTCGATACCTCCAAGGGCGGGACTTGCAGCACGTGTGCTGAAAAACTTTCTGCTGACACTTGAGCCAATCATGAAGACTCTCTTCAAAATGCAGCCAATCATAAGTCACTCGCATCTTTAATGCGAGTGGCTCCGCTACCTCAGTGTGCGGCCCTCTCCTCTCCACTTTTAGTTTTGCAGCAAGTAGGCCTGCTCTGATCTGCACTACAAGTGAAAGCAGCCTGTACTGCGCTCCACACGCTAATAGGAGTGCCAGCACTAACAAGGGAAGAGACACCCGGAAGTGCATACAATCCCATGGGAGTACTGTGACAATACTTTTAACAGTGATTAAAAAGTGGAAGTGTTAACGCAGCATACTCTTGTTTACGTTCACATTAATCTTCATTTTCCCCAGGCTGCTTATTTGTACAGTACTGTAGATCCAGCGCCGGTGCCATTCTTCTTGTCTTACAGATGTTATCAGGCATCAACTAACTTGCAACCAGCCTGAAGAGAGCAGCAGACCTTGTGTTTCACACTTACATGTAGCGCATGCGCCGCCCACCATTTACTATATCCAGAGTCAGCGTCACATAGGAGCCAAAAAAACATGCTTGATATAATAAAACTAGTATAGTAGTGTTTAGAATAGCAGGAGTTGCTCCCATAGACTTATAACGGAGATTGGCCGGGACCTGGATAGGTAGTTTACTATACCAGACTGTTTACTATATCAGAGTTTATTATAACGAGATTATACTGTAATATAAACTTCATTTTGGTTGTAATACAATTAAAGTTGGATACCACTGGATTAGACAGCAATAACAAACTAGATACAGCTGGATGGGCGCAATGCACCAATACGTAGGTCTTCCAAATTTAAGAGTACCTGAGGTGAACCATGGGTCAAAATGTAAATACAGGTTATCCCCGGTTAAAGTAACAAACACAATTGCCAACTTCCAGCTAGAGCAATGTCCTGCCTCTATCTGGCCAGCAGACGCCAGTCAGCCAATCAGGTGTACTGTCATACACCCTTTGCCTGCTGTACCAAATCTAGCAGGAATTACATAAATTAGCATTCAGGTGGGAGGCTTCGTGCAGACCAGTGTTTGTGATTTTAATTTTTTTTTTGCAGCTTCCAGGATGCGGTTGACAGGTGAGTGGTTAGGGAGGGGGCAGTGTGGGAGATGTGCCTACACGGGGCGTCCCTGTAAACAATGCAATCCACGATTGCGTCCAACCGAAGCCTCCCACCTGAATGCTAATTTATGTAATTCCTGCTAGATTTGGTACAGCAGGCAAAGGGTGTATGACAGTACACCTGATTGGCTGACTGGTGTCTGCTGGCCAGATAGAGGCAGGACATTGCTCTAGCTGGAAGTTAGCAATTGTGTTTGTCCCCGGTTAAAGAACAAGATAGGGACTGTAGAGTTGTTCCTAACTTGAATCCGTTCTTAAGTCGGGATGTTTTAAACCGCTTCTTCAAACCTCCCCCATGGAAATGACATCGCGACGGGATCGAGCCATTCGTATTGGCGGGTCGCTCATAAGTCGGGCATCCCCTGCTGTCCTCTGTTGCCAAGCGCAGACTCTCTCTCTCTCTCTCCCCCCCCCCCCCCAAGCAATGCTCTGCTCGATTTCATGCTCGTGACTGGGCTCTGCTTCAAGCACTAGCGCAGCCGTACTCGCAGTAAGCTAGAGGCATGCGTGCACAAGCAGAACACAGCATGGGAAGCCATGATTATGACCGCCATGACCTAGAATCGGTGGTCAGAGTTGCGTGGGTACAGTGGCCGCACAACAATTGCTTAAGACCCGGCATGTTGGATCATTAGCGATACCTGAGCACTGCAAATCACCAATGGTTCTGACGCCCCCCAGAAGGCCCTGCAGGGATTGGTACCTGATCCCTTGGCAACAGAGATGCATGATCGAGGAGTATCCTTAACCTGACGGAGCAGGGTGTACTTTCTCATTAATAATAATAAGTGCATAGTTCAATGAGCCCTGCATAATGACAATTCACTATAATTACAAAGGGAAAGGTGAATAAGAGCATCGCAATCTCCCATCTAGAGATGATCAATGAGATGTCAATGTTCAGCATTGTTGGAAATTATTACTACACTAGTTGACCTAAGCCTGCTTAAAAAACAGGCTCTAGGTCCGTCACCGCCGCATGTCAGCGCACATGCGCTCCCACCTGGCTCTCCTCATCCTGTCCCAACGGCTGTCAGTGCGGCACATGCGCCGTAGCGCAAAAGCACTGACACGGACATGGGATGCAGAGACACAGGCACATTATTATATAGGATTTAGCTTCTTTCCTAGCTACATATAATTTGCACCAAACTTGGGAAACAACTCTACTCCCTCCCAGGTCTTTCCAAAAATAATGACAATTTCCTGAACTTCCTTCCCCACACATATATAAACTCACCTCTTCAGCCATCTGCAAAAGAGCTTTGTTATTGTTTTCCCATTTGGTACGCCAGACAATGGTTTCTTTTTCAAGTTTCTTGATTTTCTTGGTCATCTAGTGACAAAATAAAAATAAATCTATAGTTCAAGCAATGCACATTCACATATTACTGGACACTTTGGCCCATATGCAATTCACTTTTTCTTCTGAGTTTTCTCCTAGGTGATATTTTCACAACTTGTCATAAAATGCATTTTAAGCCACCAGCAAGTGATAAAATACACAAAATAAATTTGAGAGCAGTTTTTCAACAACTTTTGGGTACTTGATCAATTGTAAAATGCAGAAAATGTAGTTTAAAGAGAAGATAAATAATCTCCTAGGAGATAACTCAGGTGAAAAAGTAAATTGCATATAAGCCTTTATGTGATCTGGCATGACACGATTTGTAATATCATGTGCAATTTCTGCTGGGAGTGACAAACCACACTACTCACACCATTAAATAAATGTGCTGCGCTGGCTACAGCCTGTACCCAGACAACCACGGCTTTTAAAATATGCACAAGCAAGTTCATTCAGCTGACTGCGATTTTAGAGCAGAGCTGTGCACAAAAATTGAACCAAAATGCATTTGCTTCCAACAATCAATGGCAATGGTCAACGAGATGCAAAAAAATTCATGCATCCTACATCATTGATGCACAATTATGCACATTTTAACCACTTGCCGACCGCACGCTTATACCGTGCGTCGGCAAAGTGGCAGCTGCAGGACCAGCGACGCAGTACTGCGTCGCCAGCTGCAGGCTAATTAATCAGGAAGCAGCCGCTCGCGTGAGCGGCTGCTTCCTGTCAATTCACGGCGGGGGGCTCCGTGAATAGCCTGCGGGCCGCCGATGGCGGCTCGCAGGCTAAATGTAAACACAAGCGGAAATAATCCGCTTTGTTTACATTTGTACGATGCTGCTGCGCAGCAGCGCCGTAAGGCAGATCGGCGATCCCCGGCCAATCAGCGGCCGAGGATCTCCTCCATGTGACAGGGGACGTCCTGTCACTGGCTGCACAGGACGGATAGCGTCCTGTGCAGCCTCGATCGCCGGGGGGGGGGCAGCAGGTAGGAGAGGGAGGGGGGAATTTCGCCGCGGAGGGGGGCTTTGAGGTGCCCCCCCCCCCCCCCCCGCATCACCCAGCAGGCAGAAGAGATCAGACCCCCCCCAGCACATCATCCCCCTAGGGGGGAAAAAAGGGGGGCAATCTGATCTCTCTGCCTGCTACCTGATCTGTGCTGGGGGCTGCAGAGCCCACCCAGCACAGATCAGTAAAAACAGCGCTGGTCCTTAAGGGGGGTAAAGGGTGGGTCATCAAGTGGTTAAATGGAAATGTATGCCATGTTGTCTGAAGTTGACCAATCCATTCTCAAGCTGCATTTAAATATTTGCATAATTCTGCATTAACACAATTATTTTCATCTAATTGATTCATCGTGTCATGAGTCAACATTAAGGCCCCATTCACACTTACAAAATGCGAAACGCCGGCAATTTTTGCCAGTGTTTTGCAGGAGTGATTTTTCCACGATATCACGCAGAAAAAAAAATCACTGAACACTGCAACAATCGCGTTTAGCTCTTGTATAGCACTGAAACGCGATCGCCTGGAAATCGCCTGAAAATGGTGCAGGCGACACGTTTGCGTTTCGCGCAAATCGCCCAAGTAAGAATGGCCCCATAGGGTTTCATTACGCTAGCACTTTTAAAAAGCGCTAGCGTTTGAGCGTTTTGCCAAAATCGCGGCAAAACGCTTTAGTGTGAATGGGGCCTGAGGCCTCTTTTCTACAAACTGTTGACAGGCATTGAAATGCCTCTCAAACTCTTACAACTGCTTGCTGCTGCCTGGAAACTGCTTATTGCTGCCTGGTAACTGCTCACTGCAGCCTGGCAACTGCTTGCTCAGCACACAGCTCAACAGTCCGTGGATAGGAGGCCTTAATCATCAAAACCAGGCCAAGCTGTGGGAACAGAAAAACAGGTGTAGACTGGATATAGAGTGATCTCTCCAGGTTTCACCCAAAGGAGCCCCTGTGCAGCACAAAAACACAGCAAAAACAGTTATTTTACAAAATTACCAACCTTCTCCATTTCTTGACGGAAAGTTGTGAAAAGCTCATTGCTTTTTGCCATCGTTGTCTGAAATTCTTCAAACTTATCCATATAAAGAGAAAGCTAAAAGAGCAAAAACTTACTATTAGTACACATAGCACACATTTCTGACAGTAAACTATGGAGAGAAAAGTCTTAACTTCATATATATTGTGCTTCTTATGACAGCACGTCTATGCGCTGTATACACCATAACATGGTTTCTCAACATTACAACAATATATGTGCTGTCTGGGGTAAGAAAACCTAGAATACAGAACCCTTTAGTTACATCTATTAACACAAATGTAAGAAACTGTTATTTTTGCATTTGTAGTTATAATACAATCCTGAAATTCATTCATGTATCGAAGCCTAAAGGTGGGTACACGTGTCAGATAAAAGTCTTTGGAAAATGAAAGACCACAGACCAATTTTACCCCATTCCAGGTAGTATGAGAGCATATCTGCACAGTATTATATTGAGCTGAACTCCCCATCAGATAAAAATCTAATCAGTACCTGCAAAAGATTAGTTCCTGTAAAATGCATTCATAGTCTATGATATCTGCAGATCATCATACACACCTTGTTTAACAGACATTCATCTGCAGATCAGATCCACGAGGTTGGATCTTCAGATCTGCAGATGATAGTCTGATCTGCAGATGACGGTCCGTTAAACAAGATGTGTATGAGATCTGCAGATATAGACTATGAATGCAATTTGCAGAAACTGATCTTTTGCAGAAACTGATCTGTTGCATGTGTACAGCCTCTTTGTGTACAACATCTTGCAAAGATTTTTCTCTGATGGGGAGTTCAGCTCAACAGAATAGACTGTGAAGGTATGGCTCTCTTACTACATGGAAGGGGGTAAAATTGGTCTGCGATCTTTCATTTTCCAAAGACTTTTATCTTACGTGTGTACCCAGCTTTAGGCTAGGTTCATAATGGTCAGTTGCAAAGCACACATGTTAAAATGTGGGTGACTGGACATAAAGGCAAAGCCTGCATGCAGCGAGTCCATTACTGTGAACAGCACCATAGAATTGTATGGGCAGTGAGTTTCCATGCAAAATTATTCTGCAATGCAAATGACCACTGTGAACAGGGCCTAAAGGTGGGTACACACGTCAGATAAAAGTCTTTGAAAAATTAAAGATCACAGACCAATTTTACCCCCTTCCATGTAGTATGAGGGCCATACCTACACAGTCTATTCTATGGAGCTGAACTCCCCATCAGATAAAAATCTTTGCAAGATGCTGCACACAAAGACCGCTGTACACATGCAACAGATCAGTATCTGCAAAAAGATCTGTTCCTGCAAAAGATCCGTTCCTGCAAAATGCATTCATAGTCTATGATATCTGCAGATCCTCATACACACCTTGTTTAATGGACATTCATCTGCAGATCAGACAATCATCTGCCAATCTGAAGATCCAACCTGGTGGATCTGATCTACAGATAATTGTCCGTTAAACAAGGTGTGTATGAGGATCTGCAGATATCATAGACTATGAATGCGTTTTGCAGGAACAGATCTTTTGCAGGAACAGATCTTTTGCAGGAACAGATCTTTTGCAGGAACAGATCTTTTGCAGGAACAGATCTTTTGCAGGAACAGATCTTTTGCAGGAACAGATCTTTTGGAGGAACAGATCTGTTGCATGTGTACAGGCATCTTTGTGTGCAGCATCTTGCAAAGATTTTTATCTGATGGGGAGTTCAGCTCCATAGAATAGACTGTGTAGGTATGGCTCTCATACTACATGGAAGGGGGTAAAATTGGTCTGTGATCTTTCATTTTCCAAAGACTTTTATCTGACGTGTGTACCCACCTTTAGGCTAGGTTCACAGTAAAAGTTGCGTTCCCTGCAACAGCAGGAATACAATGCAACTGAACAGGAAAGTGGCGCCACACATTATCTGCATGTTGCATACAGTCATTAAAAAGTATGCTCAACTATACTGTTAATGCTGGTATTATGCAGTAAACTTCCTGCATGCAATAAGCATTGTGAAATTCAGTAACACTGCACCAGAATGGCCACACTGCGATTGTCACATTGCTTTTGCAACACAATAGCCCACTGTGAACCTAGCCTTGCGTTCCTTTTCACTGTGCATGTTGTGTTGTGATGAGAATGCAACAGAGCTGAAAAGTCATATCACAACTTTAGCGTTGCGACCATGCAGACAGGCAAACAGTACAATGGAAGTATGCCCCTCTGACACTGTAAAAGCACATTGCCCTGAAGACACACTGCATGCTGTGCATTACCTTAATTGTACGTGCCACACCAAAATCAATGCGATAGCCCCATAGGAATATCATTGCGTTGTGACACAAAGATATTGGCCCAAAATTCACTAAGATCATGCTGGAGATAATAAGGCAAGAGAAAACTTACCTCCACACAGTAAGAGAGTTATCTCATCTCTTCATTCCTTACGTTACCTCTTCTGTAGTTAATTTACCTCCTCTGTAGTTATTTTCACACGCAGTTAATGAACAGCCTGTCTTTAACTCTGGAGTTATTTTAAGGATTGGAGAGTTAACTTAAAGACAGAAGAGTTAACTTTAGGTTTGCCTGAGGTAAAATGTTTCCTGAATACTACATGCCTTATCACCATGGTAACAACTCTAGAAGAGTTATTAAAGACAGGAGATAAGCTTAGTGGATTGAGGCCAATGTCAGTTGCACCACAATGGACAGTGTGAAAGGAACCTAAACCAAATTGCTTCTGGTTTTCATGCTGCCACTTGGCTGTCAGTGATTGATACCAGTTCCAGATTTTTTTTTTATTAAACAAATTTAATAACCCATGCGAATCTAAAAAGCCGGAAGTAATTTTACTTTACAAACTGTACTATTTTTCAACTGCATTATATTAGTCAGATATTTGTATAAACTTTCCCCAAAAGTTAGGTGTTTTAACTATATGTTGATTGACAGCCTTTAAGCTTGGATTGAGCATGCTGTCCAAGAATGTAAGAAAGCACAATTCATTGTTCGACCTTACCTGCTGCTTCAGCTGTGTTTCTTGTAATTTTAGTTCCTCAAATTTTTGCCTCGTTTCCGTAGCCTCATTCAATAACTAGAAAGTATTACAAGCCATTTAGTTTAGAATGCTATTGACTCTCAGATTCTCAGGTATACAGAATTACAGTATGTAAAGGACATGCACAACACATCAGAAGTTATACTATAGAACAGCCATGTATGCTCTGTGTGCACGGAAATGTAGACAGATACAATTGCCATTTTTCACTAGGCTGCAATCCACTTGAGCCCTTTTGCCGATCACAACAGCACCATTAGTACAAATCATTTTTCACTGAAACGCAATCGCCAGCCTGCACGATTGTTGGTGCCATGGCAGTAGCCCAGCAGTGTAAAGACTATTTAGCTGCCATATTATGAATCACACAACTGAAAGGATACCAGAGCCAAATAAAGCTAGAGAAAGAGGGGTTAGCAGGCATATACAGTCACCTGTCCTGATGCCCACCCTCCCCCACACACACTCACCCCCGTTCTCCTCTTCGCCCCCAGAACTTGCCTAAAAACCTCTGGTTCCTTTACTGCGCAGGCACTGGCCAGGCTGCATGCGTCCTACACCGTGTGCCTGTGGCCAGGCGAGCACTTCGCATGACGTCACGATTACATTATGTGCAGTGTTCTCCCAGCCACGAACACTGTAGGACGCATGCAGCCCGGCCAGCATCTGTGCAGTAAAGCCCGACTCCAGTGACCCGGAAGAGGATCCTGTGGGGCAGAGAGAACGGGGGGGAGCAGTGGGCATCAGTACAGGTGATAGTATATGCCTGCTTCCCCTCGTTTCTCTAGCTTTATTCAGCTTTGGTATCCTTTAAACAAGCATGTGGCTAGTGTAGTCAAGAGTACCTGACCTGCAAAATTTTTCTGAGTCAGTGGCTATAAGTATAAAACCTGGTACACACCTTCAATTATGCTTAGCCAATCACTGACCAATTCTACCACCCCCATGTAGTATATGGGTTTATCTACAGCACGGTGGCGTAGTGGTTAGCTCTCTCGCCTTGCAGCGCTGGGTCCCCGGTTCGAATCCCAGCCAGGGCACTATCTGCAAAGAGTTTGTATGTTCTCTCCGTGTCTGCGTGGGTTTCCTCCGGGCACTCCGGTTTCCTCCCACATTCCAAAAACATACAGATAAGTTAATTGGCTACCTCTAAAAATTGGCCCTAGACTATAGTACTTACACTACATAATATAGACATATGGCAATGGTAGGGATTAGATTGTGAGCTCCTTTGAGGGACAGTTAGTGACGATATATATATATATATATATATATATATATATATATATATATATATATATATATATACACACTGTACAGCGCTGCGTAATATGTCGGCGCTATATAAATACTAAAAAATAAATAAAAAATAAAATACACAATCTGCTGAAAGGATTCAATATCTGTTGACTCTCATACTACATGAAGGTGGGAACATTGGTCAGTGATGGGCAGGCACACAGATTTTCAAAGATTTCATGCTGAAGTTGATTGAAAATTTGTGTGCAGTGTGTGGAGGCGATCGAGCAGATACATCCTCTTCTCTGATCAGATAACGATTGGAGAGGGATCTATCTGCTGGCCATACTGACCCGTGTATGGCAACCTTTAGAGCGGTGAAGAAACCCTTAAGCTGGCCATACACTAGGCCGATTCCCACCAGATCGACAGCAGATTCGATCACTGGGATCGAATCTGCTGTCACATCGTTCCCGCTACACGCCGAATTTCGATCCATTTCGTCCGATCCCATCGATCGCTCCGTGCGGAAAATTACAGTCGATCGCCCGCGGGTAGGGAGCGCGTCGCTAGCGGCGTTCGAGTGCCCGACGACCGACGCAATAGAGTGGCAATACATTACCTGCTCCGCCGGCGCGACTGCCCCCGGTCACTGCTGCTCCGTCTCCGCTCTGGTCTCCGGCATGCTTCACTTCCTCCTGCCCGGCAGGAAGCTTAAACAGTAGAGGGCGCTCTACTGTTTAAACTTTCTGCCGGGCAGGAAGAAGTAAAGCATGCCGGACCTGGAGACCAGAGCGGAGACGGAGCAGCGGTGACCAGGGGCAGTCGCGCCGGCGGAGCAGGTAATGTATGCGGGGGGGAGCGGCAGCAGCAGCACCACCACAACAGATTGTGAACGGTTTTAGGCTGAAATCGGTTCACAATCTGTTTGCAGTAAAGGTAGCCATACGATCCCTCTTTGATCAGATTCGATCAGAGAGGGATCTATCTGTTGGTCGAATCTGATGGCAAATCGACCAGTGTATGGCTACCTCAAACCTTGGGCAATTATGGAGTTAGCACCAAACGTTTCCTGCAATATAAAATTAATAAAACATGCTGAGAGTGATTGTGACCACTCTCTAGTAATACCCACTATTTACCAACTGTTAAAGAGACTCAGAAGTCTCGCAAAATACATGGTTTTCTTTTAAAAACCTCTTTAACATCAATGCCCTAACTGGAATGCCGCGGCTGAACACTAAATAAATCCCCCCAAGCTCCCGGGGCAAAAATCCACAACTTTCCTGGTCATGGATTTTGCTGCCCAGGGAGGTAGAGTTTTGCACTGTAGCTCTGCCTCCATGCGTGTCAATCTGCGCTGATCGTCGCCTCTTCCCCGCCCCTCTCAGTGAAAGAAGACAGAGGGGTGGGGAGAGGTGGCGATCAGTGCAGATGGACGGGAGTAGAGGCAGTGCTAAAGCCCAAAGCTCTGCCTCTACACAGAAGTGCTCCCCGCAATGTGCCCCGGTGAGTTTGGGGTGATTTATTGAGTGTTCAGCCACTGGGATGTGGCATTTCAATTAGGACATTGATGTTAAAGAGGTTTTTAAAAGAAAAATATGTATTTTGCGAGACTTCAGTCTCTCTTTAACCACTTAAGGACTGCAGTCATAAAACCCCTTAAAGAGACTCTGAAGCGAGAATAAATCTCGCTTCAGAGCTCATAGTTAGCAGGGGCATGTGTGCCCCTGCTAAACCGCCGCTATCGCGCCGCTAAACGGGGGTCCCTTCACCCCCAAACCCACCCCAACGCAATAGTTGGTCGTTCGTGGAGGCAGGGCTAACGGCTGCAGCCCTGCCTCCAGTCGCGCCTATCAGCGGCGCATCGCCGCCTCTCCCCCGCCGGGGGAGAGGCGGAGATACGCGCTGACAGACGCGTGTGGGGCAGGGCTGCGGCGGTTAGCCCTGCCCCAACCAGGAAGCGTTCCCCCGCTGCACCGAGGGGATTTGGGGGTGAAGGGACCCCCGTTAAGCCGCGGGTAAGCGGCGTTTTAGCAGGGGCACACATGCCCCTGCTATCTATGAGGTTTCTCTTTAAGGACCAGACACTTTTTTTCCATTCAGACCACTGCAGCTTTAACGGTTTATTGCTCGGTCATACGACCTATCTAAATTAATTTTACCTCCTTTTCTTGTCACCAATTTACTGCTTTCTTTTGGTGCTATTTGATTGCTGCTGTGATTTTTAGTTATTATATTCATCAAAGACGACATGAATTTTGTCAAAAAAATAAATGATTTTTTAACTTTTTGTGCTGACATTTTTCAAATAGAGTAAAATTTCTATATACATTT
Source organism: Hyperolius riggenbachi (assembly GCF_040937935.1). NCBI lineage: Eukaryota > Metazoa > Chordata > Amphibia > Anura > Hyperoliidae > Hyperolius > Hyperolius riggenbachi. The sequence continues at coordinate 272,974,149 of NC_090647.1, read as the reverse complement.
TTGTCCAAATTTATTGTGCTACATGTCTTTGATTAAAAAAAATCCAATAAGTGTATATTTATTAGTTTGGGTAAAAGTTATAGCGTTTACAAACTATGGTGCAAAAAGTAAAATTTTCCCATTTTGAAGCATCTCTGACTTTTCTGAGCACCTGTCAGGTTTCATGAGGTGCTAAAATTCCAGGATAGTATAAATACCCCCAAATGACCCCATTTTGGAAAGAAGACATCCCAAAGTATTCACTAAGAGGCATGTTAAGTTCATAGAAGATTTTATTTTTTGTCACAAGTTAGCGGAAAATGACACTTTGTGACAAAAAAAAGAAAAAGAAAAAAAAAAATTTCCATTTCTGCTAACGTGTGACAAACAAAAAATAAATCTGCCACCGACTCACCATGCCCCTCTCTGAATACTTTGGGATGTCTACTTTCCAAAATGGGGTCATTTGTGGGGTGTTTACTGTCCTGGCATTTTGGGGGGTGCTAAATTGTAAGCATCCCTGTAAAGCCTAAAGGTGCTCATAGGACTTTGGGCCCCTTTAGCGCACCTAGGCTGCAAAAAAGTGTCACACGTGGTATTGCCGTACTCAGGAGAAATAGTATAATGTGTTTTGTGGTGTATTTTTACACATACCCATGCTGGGTGGGAGAAATATCTCTGTAAATGACAATTTTTTGATTTTTTATACACACAATTGTCCATTTACAGAGATATTTCTCCCACCCAGCATGGGTATGTGTAAAAATAAACCCCAAAACACATTATACTACTTCTCCTGAGTACGCGACACCACGTGTAACACTTTTTTGCAGCCTAGGTGCGCTAAGGGGCCCAACGTCCAATTCCCAATCATTTTGAAGCATTCACGGTTTAGGGCCCCTAAAATGCCAGGGCAGTATAGGAACCCCACAAGTGACCCCATTTTAGAAAGAAGACACCCCAAGGTATTCCGCTAGGTGTATGGTGAGATCATAGAGTTCATGACAAAAAATAAAATCTTCTATGAACACACCTAGCGGAATACCTTGGGGTGTCTACTTTCTACAATGGGGTTACTTGTGGGGTTCCTATACTGCCCTGGCATTTTAGGGGCCCAAAACCGGGAGGAGTAGTCTGGAAACCAAATGCCTCAAAATGACTGATAAGGGGTATAAGCATCTGCAAATTTTGATGACAGGTGGTCTATGAGGGGCCAAATTTTGTGGAACCGGTCATAAGCAGGGTGGCCTCTTAAATGACAGGTTGTATCGGCACTGAAGTGCAGGAAGCGCAGGATGTTCTCAAATCGTGACCTGGACATGGCAGCAGAGAACATGGGCATGTGACATATTGGGTGCGTAGACCAATAAAACCGCAATACATTCTTTGACTAGACCCATGTTAAGGAGAAGGCCCCAAAAAATGTTACGTTCGGAAACTTGGAGTGGCTTCCACTGAAAAGGCTGGGCATGGTAGCTTCTTGGATTGGCGGTTGTGTATTGTGTGGCATAAAGGTTGGTCTCAGCCACAATTAAGTCGTACCAGCAGTGATCAGAAAAATAAAAAATTCTGTCACTGCGGTGGGGTGGGTGAAGGTTTGGCCGGGTGATCAGAAGCCCGCAGGAGGCAGATTAGGGCCTGATCTGATGGATATGAGTGCTACTGTGGAGGTGATCGGAAGGGGGCCGGAGGGGGATCTGAGGGTTTGGCCAGGCGATCAGGAGCCCACACGGGGCAAATTAGGGCCTGATCTGATGGATAGGTGCGCTTGGGGGTGACAGGAGGCAATTGATGGGTACCTCAAAGTGCGAATAGAGGGGGGAATAGATGCAAGCAATGCACTGGCGAGTTGATTGAGGGGGTCTGGGTGGGTGATTGGGTGCCCGCAAGGGGCAGATTAGGGTCTGATCTGATGGGTAGCAGTGACGGGTGGTGACAGGGGGGTGACTGATAGGTGATCAGTAGGTGATTACAGGGGAGAATATATGCAAGCAATGCACTGGCGAGTTGATCAGAGGGGGTCTGGGGGGCTATCTGAGGGTAGAGGCAGGTGATTGGGTGCCCGC